>NC_141224.1:26427557-26432557 GCF_054856515.1 Filicampus tigris | reverse complement strand
TGTGGAACAACAGTCCAAGCTCCAGCAAGATCAAAACGTTGATGGTTAATATTTCAGCTGTACATGTTCCAGGGCCAAATAAAGAATGTGTCAAACCTTCAGAAGGCCTTTTCTCTCTGCTGTACAGATAAGATCAAGATGCCATTCATCTCAACAACTTAAGATACAGTATATGAATAGATGTAACTCAGAAACTGTGTTTCTTTTAATTGTCTGCCAAATAAGCGAAAGTCCTACTCATGTGACCTGATGTAGCTAGCCATGTAGTCTTATGCGATTTTCCCATCGTGCAGGTGGCCACGAAGTATGATGAGATATTGTGTTGCACTTTCATAAAGTCTTAAAAACACAGAGACATGACTAAGATCCTTTCTGTATTGGGGCAACCTTCAAAAAACAGGTCAGGATTGATAACACATTGATTACAGCCCCTCCCCCACCCTACCACCCCCTCACGTCTATCTGGCACATCAAACATACATTTCCTGTCATTTAAGATAGCGGCAGCTTCATTTTTTGCTTTAGGTGGAATGAGTCATGTTAAATTACTAAAGATTAAAAAAACAATATGCTGTATTATGCTTGACAATACAGCTTTCAAATAAACTAAATGGGGGGGATTTCAAGAGGAGTTTCAAGGAAATTAAATTTGTGTCCAATCGATTAATAGTCCCTTCTGTAACCACTTCTTCTTCTTCCTTCTGGATAATTTCACTGCTTTGAAACATCAGCATCCTGCAGCTAAGGATGAAAAAAAAATGAGCAAAACGAGTCAAGTTAGCACATTTCTATGAAAAAATAAACACTGAAGTGAGAGCTAAATATTACCTCAGTCGTCACCATTCACTTACTCTTGTTTTTGTTAACAAAAATATGGATGATCTCTAGAAGTGTCAAAATGTTTTCGACAAAAGTTAAATACAATTCCATATTTCCATCCATCCATTCATTTTCAACACAGCGTATCCTGTACAGGGTCGCCGCGGGTGCTTGAGCCTATCCTAGCCGACTTCGGGCGAAAAGCGGACTGCGCCAAGAACTGGTCGCCAGCCATTCACAGGTCACATACAGTGTGGAAACGAACAACCATTCACACACACACCCACACCGTCACTGAGTGGGACCCAATCCCACACTGCCGGCACACAAGTCAGGTGAGTGTACCACTGCACCATCAGTGACCATATTTCCATACTAGGTGAATTTGTAGCTGAAATCAGGTGTTTTAAGGCTACATTTTGTACAGGATTACCATATTTTCCGGGTTATAAACCGCACCGTTATATAAACTGCACCCACTCTATTTTTAAAAATTGGGGGAAAAAACCTTATATAAACCACACCTTTATACAAGCCACACCTATCTATGTTGAAAACGTTTATATTTACTGCATTTACAGAACGATTAGGAACTGTAAATGTACATGTATGTACCTGAGCAAATTCTTTCCTAACAGTGCCTTTTAACACTACAGCAAAGTTTCTGATTAAAACAGAACAGACCCAAGAGAAAATAAACAGTACCTATCGTCATTTCACTGCCGGCTGCCGCTCCAGTTTGTCAGCTAATGTCCACCAGACTCCACCATCTATTGATCTACTACATTCTACATGCACCTGTCCTGTTTTATGTTAATAAAGTCAGCCAATCTAACACACGACGTGCTGCCAACTGTATTAAATCAACAATAGCATTTCACATTGAAACAACAGAACATCAGCCAATCGCATTCATGTGCACTTCAGGGACTTTTCGGAAAACATAAAATCAAAGAATTACAGCACCTAATGCTATAACCTAGTGCATTGTGCCCTCGCCTGTTGAACTCTTCCACCTGCAGTCACAAACAGTTAATGGCAAATGTATTGTATTGAATTGTACTGTAATTTCGGTTAGAGTGCCCCGAGCGGTGGAAGAAAAATCCACAGAATAGCCGCACCAGACTATAAGCCGCATGGCTCAAAACCTAAGAAAAAAGTTGCGGCTTATAGTCCGGAAAATACGGTATATACTGAATGAACTCTCAGACAGATGATCAAGTCAATCATTTTACAATGATTACATCACACATTTTGACATTACTAAACAGTCTTACCTCTACAGATTGGCACAGGGAAGTCCCACACAGACACACCAGCTGCATTAGTGACACAGGTGAGCAATGAATGGCCATCTAGGACATAGCCAGAGATACACCTGTAACGGATCTTGGCCCCTACACTGAACTGAGTTCCATTCAGTATGCCTTTAGGTGGAATGCCCGGATTTCCACATGAACTGCTCCAGAGCTCTAGAAAACAAAAACAAAAAAAAATTAAACACACACACACACACACATATATATAAATATATATATATATATATATATATATATATATATATATATATATATATATATATATATATATGTATATATATATATATATATACCGTATTTTCCAGACTATTACTCACATTTTTTTTCATAGTTTGGCCATGGATGCGACTAATACTCTGGAGCGACTTATGTGTGAAATTATTAACACATTATTACTGTCATGGCTGGTTAGTGCTGACTTGTATTTCTGATGTTTTGTCTCCCTTTGCAGGGCTTTAGCATAATTCACTTTGTCCCCAATATTTCTAACTTGTTTTCTTATTGGCAGATTTAATCACGCCACCTCCAGTTCATAGTTCATGTCTGCTCTCTATCTGTTATGAAATGCGCTGTATAAATAAAATTGTATTGTATTGTATTGTATTGTATTGGGGCTGTTCGATTTTGTCTAATAAGAAAATGCCGATTATTTTCTCTCAAACTCGATTTTACGACTACGATTTCTTTGGAAAATAAAAAATAGTGAAAAATGAAGTATTTTGAATGTCTTTCATTTCAACTTAATTTTTCTTTCTTTGAACTCAAAATGCCAGTCAATTTAACTTAATACACACAGAACAATCCATTGCGATTAACAGCATTTTACTTACACAATAGATTTCATATCTGTTCTGAATTAAACCAATAATGAAAGAATAAAGTGCATATACCATCTGAAACAAAATCATCAACATGAAAGAAGGTATACAGTCAAGTCTGTAAAGCAAACATCTATCCATCCATTATCTATACCGCTTCTCCTCACAAGGGTCGCGGGGCGTGCTGGAGCCTATCTCAGCTGTCTTCGGGCAGTAGGCGGGAGACACCCTGAATTGGTTGCCAGCCAATCGCAGGGCACACAAAGACAAACATACACACTCACAATCACACCTTGGGGCAATTTAGAGAGTCCAATCAACTTACCATGCACGTTTTTGGAATGTGGGAGGAAACCAGAGTACCAGGAGAAAACCCACGCAGGCACGGGGAGAACATGCAAACTCCACACAGGGAGGCCGGAGCCGGGATCGAACCCACAACCTCTGAACTGTGAGGCGGACGTGCTAACCAGTCGACCACCATTCCGCCGTAAACCAAACAGTCTGTCAGTAAGTAATTTTGCCAACCAGCTAGTGACTAGCCTTTCACCTTTCTCCCTGGTCTTACTCAAACTAAACAATCAATGATTAGTGCAAAACTGTCACTCAATAATACAATGCACTGTCAAGCTTAAGTACGGATGGACCAGAGGTCCGTTGTAGAGGAGAAAAAAAAGGAATGACTTTCAGACGTTGAGTTACTTGTTCACGGGTTGTATTGTACATGCGGGGCACACACTACACTACAGATCTATTTTCGCCTGATTTATTATTAACCAAACGCTCACTTGCCTGAGCAAATAGTAGAATCTCCGGTATAGCCATGGATGTGATCATTGTTTCGGACTGCGCGCTCGTGGGAGGAAGCGGAAATGCAGAGGAAACTACATTGGCTTAGATACACCAAAAATAACACAATCGAACGCGGCGATTTGAACGTTTTTAACATCGTTTTATTCCGGAAATTTGGTTACGGTTCAAAATCGCTTAATCAATCAGCCCTATATTGTATTCCAAAGCGCCTGCAGAGGGAGACAAAACATCATGAATACAAGTCAACACTAACAACCCCTGACAATTACCTATTATTTCACATGTTATGTAAGCCACATAAAGAAACATAAGATACATCCTAAAAGCTATTAAAATGCATGAATAACTTAAACGGTTAAAATCTAATGTTTTGTTAAATAAGTAATTAAAATAGTTTGATAAAAAGACAATTTGACTAAGGCCTTGCTAGTTGAGGAAGCTAGCTTATCCAAACAGCTAAACATTCACAAACAAACTCCACTGACTCCAGGTGTGCAGCGAAGTTGCCTGTTTATATTGTGACACTGCACAAGAAACAAAGTCAAATCCACTTAATTCCATGCATGATTCAATCAGCTTGTCCTGTCCATGAGCATTGCGTATTTTCAAGCATATGAATATATAGGACAGAGAGTGCTTGAGCTTCATAATAAGGATGAGTGACGTTTCATGGAAGAAATGGCTGACTGACACAACTCCATACAGTAGTGATACAGGAAGTCCTTAATTTATGAAGTTCCGTTCCTACACTGGCGATGTAACTTGAATTTCCGTGTATGTTGGATTTCACAGTTAAATTCGAGAATTACGTCAAAATACTTTGGATGAAAAAACAAAAAAACACTCAAATAAAAAGCATAAGATGCTGTTCTTAGCTTGATTGCTGAGAGGTGGATGGAGAAGAAGGAGAGGAGAGACACGATCGAGACACTCTACGCATGCTCAACCGCAAGGAACAATGGTATTTGTAGTACAGGAAGTGCTTGTATGCGGAAGTGTGTTGTTTGGCACGCAACCCACCGCAAATACACAAGCCGAGGTGAACAAGCTCAGAGACGTGGCCATGTCAAGGGCATGATGGAATATGAGCAGAGGGTAAATATAAAGAAGGATGCAAAGTGTCAGACATTACATTCAAATTAAATTTTGGAAAGAAAGGCAAAGTCTAGCATTCAAAACAAAGATACAAGTCAATCAGGACAAAAAAAAAGACAAGAAATGGGCTGTTTAC
>NC_141224.1:26335057-26425057 GCF_054856515.1 Filicampus tigris | reverse complement strand
TGTTTTTTGAGAGACATCCGGTGGTCTTGTCTTTTCATCCATGCTCTTCTGACTTGCCTTTGCTCTCTGCTGGATAGTTCATTGGTAGACTTCAGCTTTCCTTCTTCCTTCCATCTCTTATTTTTTCTCTTTCCTTTATTAAATATTCTTTGGATTACACTGGGTCATTGTGACCCTTCGCCTGTACTCTGTCTCTGCTAGGCTTTTTGGCATGTTGGTGTTTTTCCCTTCAAATCAAGATAAAATACGGAATATGATATTGTTAAAATCAGAAAGATCTATGTATGACATATGTATCTATGTATTATATTATTTAAAACTTACTTTACCCAAAAATAAACATTATATTGTCACTACCAAAACCATTACGTCACTACCGAAACGTTTCGGTAGTGACGTTTTATGGTAGTTGTTGACAATACTCAACAATGCTAGGCACAACGTGGCTACCACAGACAGTTTTGAGCATGTGTACAGAGTTAGAAAACAGTACATTTAACATTAAAATCAAAAGTGCTCATTTTATTGCCCGAACAGAGACGGTCCTTAAAACCACATGCTGATTTTCAGACTTTGGAGGGCACATAACTTAATAATGCTACCAACTAATTACTCGCCATGTGCCCAGTGATGAACATGAAGATAGTGTATCTTTACTGGTGAAATTTGGCTGGCTAAAACCAAGCTCTGCCTGCAGACAAATACTGTTTGCGTTTCGGTAGTGACATGAAAAGTTGGGACAGGTTTTTTCACATAAAAACTTCTCATTTGAAAAAAATCTACAAAATCAATGTAAATCTTTCACCATGCATTTAAAAGCAACCAAAATGTTCTATTAAAGTAAAGTATTTTTCAAATTGGCAAAAATCTACATTTGTTTTTCATGAATTGCAATTTAGGAGTTAGAGATTGGGACAGCCACCTCCCAATCGGAAGTGGCATATAAAAGATGACTTTTTATACATTCAGTTTAATAGTATCTCAATTAATGCTGTAAACACAATCACGTAAACCTCCGCTGAACAAACTTGAACCTAGTATTACAGGCAGAATATAAACAACTAGAACCTATTCATATGAACAGAATATGAAATGTGGGAAATTATAATAAAATCACACATATAATGTCGACCCTTCAGGACAAATGCCTTGTGGTAAAATAGATCATTACAATATATTACTAAATATGCACTCTTCAAAACACTTCATTGTTTTTTAAATTTTGATTTTCATTGTGGGACAGCAATTTCAACCAATTAAGTAGAATAGCTCATATACTTAAAATAATTGACCAGTTATCTGAATTGTTTTCTTGCCAAATGTAGGAATCAGCAACGGCCCCCAAAAAATCCATATCAGTCATGCCCTACTATTGTATGATGGTTATCAATAAGCAGCTCCTCACAAGTACAGAGAGTCAAGATAAACAGCACCCAGTACCCACCAAGCTCATTCAAGTTGTGGAACAACAGTCCAAGCTCCAGCAAGATCAAAACGTTGATGGTTAATATTTCAGCTGTACATGTTCCAGGGCCAAATAAAGAATGTGTCAAACCTTCAGAAGGCCTTTTCTCTCTGCTGTACAGATAAGATCAAGATGCCATTCATCTCAACAACTTAAGATACAGTATATGAATAGATGTAACTCAGAAACTGTGTTTCTTTTAATTGTCTGCCAAATAAGCGAAAGTCCTACTCATGTGACCTGATGTAGCTAGCCATGTAGTCTTATGCGATTTTCCCATCGTGCAGGTGGCCACGAAGTATGATGAGATATTGTGTTGCACTTTCATAAAGTCTTAAAAACACAGAGACATGACTAAGATCCTTTCTGTATTGGGGCAACCTTCAAAAAACAGGTCAGGATTGATAACACATTGATTACAGCCCCTCCCCCACCCTACCACCCCCTCACGTCTATCTGGCACATCAAACATACATTTCCTGTCATTTAAGATAGCGGCAGCTTCATTTTTTGCTTTAGGTGGAATGAGTCATGTTAAATTACTAAAGATTAAAAAAACAATATGCTGTATTATGCTTGACAATACAGCTTTCAAATAAACTAAATGGGGGGGATTTCAAGAGGAGTTTCAAGGAAATTAAATTTGTGTCCAATCGATTAATAGTCCCTTCTGTAACCACTTCTTCTTCTTCCTTCTGGATAATTTCACTGCTTTGAAACATCAGCATCCTGCAGCTAAGGATGAAAAAAAAATGAGCAAAACGAGTCAAGTTAGCACATTTCTATGAAAAAATAAACACTGAAGTGAGAGCTAAATATTACCTCAGTCGTCACCATTCACTTACTCTTGTTTTTGTTAACAAAAATATGGATGATCTCTAGAAGTGTCAAAATGTTTTCGACAAAAGTTAAATACAATTCCATATTTCCATCCATCCATTCATTTTCAACACAGCGTATCCTGTACAGGGTCGCCGCGGGTGCTTGAGCCTATCCTAGCCGACTTCGGGCGAAAAGCGGACTGCGCCAAGAACTGGTCGCCAGCCATTCACAGGTCACATACAGTGTGGAAACGAACAACCATTCACACACACACCCACACCGTCACTGAGTGGGACCCAATCCCACACTGCCGGCACACAAGTCAGGTGAGTGTACCACTGCACCATCAGTGACCATATTTCCATACTAGGTGAATTTGTAGCTGAAATCAGGTGTTTTAAGGCTACATTTTGTACAGGATTACCATATTTTCCGGGTTATAAACCGCACCGTTATATAAACTGCACCCACTCTATTTTTAAAAATTGGGGGAAAAAACCTTATATAAACCACACCTTTATACAAGCCACACCTATCTATGTTGAAAACGTTTATATTTACTGCATTTACAGAACGATTAGGAACTGTAAATGTACATGTATGTACCTGAGCAAATTCTTTCCTAACAGTGCCTTTTAACACTACAGCAAAGTTTCTGATTAAAACAGAACAGACCCAAGAGAAAATAAACAGTACCTATCGTCATTTCACTGCCGGCTGCCGCTCCAGTTTGTCAGCTAATGTCCACCAGACTCCACCATCTATTGATCTACTACATTCTACATGCACCTGTCCTGTTTTATGTTAATAAAGTCAGCCAATCTAACACACGACGTGCTGCCAACTGTATTAAATCAACAATAGCATTTCACATTGAAACAACAGAACATCAGCCAATCGCATTCATGTGCACTTCAGGGACTTTTCGGAAAACATAAAATCAAAGAATTACAGCACCTAATGCTATAACCTAGTGCATTGTGCCCTCGCCTGTTGAACTCTTCCACCTGCAGTCACAAACAGTTAATGGCAAATGTATTGTATTGAATTGTACTGTAATTTCGGTTAGAGTGCCCCGAGCGGTGGAAGAAAAATCCACAGAATAGCCGCACCAGACTATAAGCCGCATGGCTCAAAACCTAAGAAAAAAGTTGCGGCTTATAGTCCGGAAAATACGGTATATACTGAATGAACTCTCAGACAGATGATCAAGTCAATCATTTTACAATGATTACATCACACATTTTGACATTACTAAACAGTCTTACCTCTACAGATTGGCACAGGGAAGTCCCACACAGACACACCAGCTGCATTAGTGACACAGGTGAGCAATGAATGGCCATCTAGGACATAGCCAGAGATACACCTGTAACGGATCTTGGCCCCTACACTGAACTGAGTTCCATTCAGTATGCCTTTAGGTGGAATGCCCGGATTTCCACATGAACTGCTCCAGAGCTCTAGAAAACAAAAACAAAAAAAAATTAAACACACACACACACACACATATATATAAATATATATATATATATATATATATATATATATATATATATATATATATATATATATATGTATATATATATATATATATACCGTATTTTCCAGACTATTACTCACATTTTTTTTCATAGTTTGGCCATGGATGCGACTAATACTCTGGAGCGACTTATGTGTGAAATTATTAACACATTATTACTGTCATGGCTGGTTAGTGCTGACTTGTATTTCTGATGTTTTGTCTCCCTTTGCAGGGCTTTAGCATAATTCACTTTGTCCCCAATATTTCTAACTTGTTTTCTTATTGGCAGATTTAATCACGCCACCTCCAGTTCATAGTTCATGTCTGCTCTCTATCTGTTATGAAATGCGCTGTATAAATAAAATTGTATTGTATTGTATTGTATTGTATTGGGGCTGTTCGATTTTGTCTAATAAGAAAATGCCGATTATTTTCTCTCAAACTCGATTTTACGACTACGATTTCTTTGGAAAATAAAAAATAGTGAAAAATGAAGTATTTTGAATGTCTTTCATTTCAACTTAATTTTTCTTTCTTTGAACTCAAAATGCCAGTCAATTTAACTTAATACACACAGAACAATCCATTGCGATTAACAGCATTTTACTTACACAATAGATTTCATATCTGTTCTGAATTAAACCAATAATGAAAGAATAAAGTGCATATACCATCTGAAACAAAATCATCAACATGAAAGAAGGTATACAGTCAAGTCTGTAAAGCAAACATCTATCCATCCATTATCTATACCGCTTCTCCTCACAAGGGTCGCGGGGCGTGCTGGAGCCTATCTCAGCTGTCTTCGGGCAGTAGGCGGGAGACACCCTGAATTGGTTGCCAGCCAATCGCAGGGCACACAAAGACAAACATACACACTCACAATCACACCTTGGGGCAATTTAGAGAGTCCAATCAACTTACCATGCACGTTTTTGGAATGTGGGAGGAAACCAGAGTACCAGGAGAAAACCCACGCAGGCACGGGGAGAACATGCAAACTCCACACAGGGAGGCCGGAGCCGGGATCGAACCCACAACCTCTGAACTGTGAGGCGGACGTGCTAACCAGTCGACCACCATTCCGCCGTAAACCAAACAGTCTGTCAGTAAGTAATTTTGCCAACCAGCTAGTGACTAGCCTTTCACCTTTCTCCCTGGTCTTACTCAAACTAAACAATCAATGATTAGTGCAAAACTGTCACTCAATAATACAATGCACTGTCAAGCTTAAGTACGGATGGACCAGAGGTCCGTTGTAGAGGAGAAAAAAAAGGAATGACTTTCAGACGTTGAGTTACTTGTTCACGGGTTGTATTGTACATGCGGGGCACACACTACACTACAGATCTATTTTCGCCTGATTTATTATTAACCAAACGCTCACTTGCCTGAGCAAATAGTAGAATCTCCGGTATAGCCATGGATGTGATCATTGTTTCGGACTGCGCGCTCGTGGGAGGAAGCGGAAATGCAGAGGAAACTACATTGGCTTAGATACACCAAAAATAACACAATCGAACGCGGCGATTTGAACGTTTTTAACATCGTTTTATTCCGGAAATTTGGTTACGGTTCAAAATCGCTTAATCAATCAGCCCTATATTGTATTCCAAAGCGCCTGCAGAGGGAGACAAAACATCATGAATACAAGTCAACACTAACAACCCCTGACAATTACCTATTATTTCACATGTTATGTAAGCCACATAAAGAAACATAAGATACATCCTAAAAGCTATTAAAATGCATGAATAACTTAAACGGTTAAAATCTAATGTTTTGTTAAATAAGTAATTAAAATAGTTTGATAAAAAGACAATTTGACTAAGGCCTTGCTAGTTGAGGAAGCTAGCTTATCCAAACAGCTAAACATTCACAAACAAACTCCACTGACTCCAGGTGTGCAGCGAAGTTGCCTGTTTATATTGTGACACTGCACAAGAAACAAAGTCAAATCCACTTAATTCCATGCATGATTCAATCAGCTTGTCCTGTCCATGAGCATTGCGTATTTTCAAGCATATGAATATATAGGACAGAGAGTGCTTGAGCTTCATAATAAGGATGAGTGACGTTTCATGGAAGAAATGGCTGACTGACACAACTCCATACAGTAGTGATACAGGAAGTCCTTAATTTATGAAGTTCCGTTCCTACACTGGCGATGTAACTTGAATTTCCGTGTATGTTGGATTTCACAGTTAAATTCGAGAATTACGTCAAAATACTTTGGATGAAAAAACAAAAAAACACTCAAATAAAAAGCATAAGATGCTGTTCTTAGCTTGATTGCTGAGAGGTGGATGGAGAAGAAGGAGAGGAGAGACACGATCGAGACACTCTACGCATGCTCAACCGCAAGGAACAATGGTATTTGTAGTACAGGAAGTGCTTGTATGCGGAAGTGTGTTGTTTGGCACGCAACCCACCGCAAATACACAAGCCGAGGTGAACAAGCTCAGAGACGTGGCCATGTCAAGGGCATGATGGAATATGAGCAGAGGGTAAATATAAAGAAGGATGCAAAGTGTCAGACATTACATTCAAATTAAATTTTGGAAAGAAAGGCAAAGTCTAGCATTCAAAACAAAGATACAAGTCAATCAGGACAAAAAAAAAGACAAGAAATGGGCTGTTTACTGAAAACGTGGTCATGTATAGAAAATGGGCAAGCAGGAATGTCACAGAAGGATAATTCATATTTAGCTCCCCACTGCACTCAGCTCGGCTTCAGCCCACATAACTCGGTGCATCCATTAGTTCAACTAATTTCATTCGCCATCTGCCATGTAATTCCGGATGCACCTCTAGAGTGGCAGAAAAAGTTCAGGACTTTGGAGGAGAGTGATGTTGATTTGTACAATATGAGATTAACTTAGTTAATTGAAGTACTTAATGCTTTGATAACTAACAGTGGAAGTGTAGAGAGTTGAAATGAGATCTAAGTCTAAAAACAGAGACCCCTATATATTTATTTTTATTAGTTTATTTTCCCTAGTTTAAATTCTATAGTTTCTCACTAATTTCTAAGTTGCTAATCCACAGCCATCCACTAGTAGGTGCAGTGGCACTTGTGGCATAGAGTAGCGGTTGAGCACAGAGAAAGAATACATTTTCATTTCTGCGATGACAGCAACTCAACATGTGTCTCTCTTCTTCTTGCCACAGGTAAGTAGAATACACAAAAAAGTCATAAAAATCATTCTTCAACAGGGTTAAAACAGTACTGAGCACTTTACATTTGTACAAGTGGTGATAAAGATCGTTTTTGGGCAGAAGTGTGTAAACATGAGCATAAGCTTGATGCTAACCATGCTAAAGCTAGCAGCCTTGGTGTGGAGTAGTGAGAGAGAAATGAAGAAACTACTGAACTGTCTGTTCAAATTAATTCACTTACACTTCGAGAATATTTTCTCATGCATGTTTATTTCCTGGTCTGTTTTTGTAGCAGATAGAAGCATAAGGTTTAATGCCACGACTGGTAATATGTTCATGTAGTAATTTTGTACATTGAGCTATGGACGCTTTGTAGAAAGCTTGAGTGGGGGAAAGCATTGGTTAAGGAGTATTGCACTTTTTTTGTGAGACTGTTGTTGGAGAAAGAGTACAGATAAATGTATTTCTTTAATAAATGCAGTTATTTTATACCGATGATAAAACAAAAGGATGTAAAACAATCAGTTGTATTAAAAAATACATTTCCTGTGGGTCAGTAATGGTTAAAAATGTTATTCATTTGTTGATTTTCTCAGACGTGAAATAGACATTTGTTTGCTGGATGTTATTTCATGTGAAAATAGTTTATGAAGAAACTTTACAGATGTTTTGTTTTATTTAATGTAATTTTATTAGAATTAATGTATTTTTAGAACTCAGGTTACAGCTATGCTTTGTAAAACAAGACTGGAATTGAAAATAATTCGATTTGTAGTCTGTTATTGAAACCTGAAGTATGCCCTGAAATGGAAGAATACATTTTTCTTCTGAGATGAGAACAGCATGACTCAACGTGTCTCTCTTATTCTTGCATACCTGTCAACTTGTATGTTTCCTCGTATTTTATACGTTTTTTGATCATTTCAAATTGTGTACGCCGTATAACAATTTTTTGTACGGGAAAAAAAAACAACAAAAAAAACCGTTTTTTGTTAGATCGAGCTCATCTTGCCCATTCCGGCTCTAATCCGGAGCGTCCGTTAGCGATATTGACTGCAAACTTCGGCCGACTTTCACAAGCAATGCTCATCCCCCAGTTGAGCGAAATAACACTGTGTAAGATTATATATAGATACTGTGTAAGATTAAATCCAAAAATGTATGGGCAAATTAAAACTTTTGTAAGATTCAGCACAGCCCGGGGTTGACAGGTATGTTCTTGCCGCAGCATTTCACCACACATTGAGGCGTCAAGAAATATTATCCAGTTGCCCCTCTAGCTACCGAGGCAGACCGGGCAACAGAAGACCAGCAGGAATCACTTGATCCTTCCTGCATAACTTCTGTTAAATGATGCACATTTCCTCTAAATTATAATCTGGTTTATGAAGTGATTCCTACACACAAATTTCATATTAATGAAACCCTAGTTGTTTCATGTGATACAATTAGTGGTTTATCACAGCTATAATGTTCTCACCTTCATAGAATGCTTTAAATCCATGAGCACTAACTGCAAAGTCACTGGTAAGTCTCAGTGAAAAAGTTGAGCCAGAACTGGTAACAGGTGGAGGGATGCTAAATCCTGTTAACCTGTGGACAGAAGAAAGAGATGCCATTACCAAAAGAATGATCAACTCACACAATCGCATTCATGCACACATTCAAAAACTATACTTTGCGAGGCTCAGTACAATATCAGTGTCTATAATCGTATATTTACCAAGCCCACAAAAACAGTGTCCCCATGAAAATCCTTTTTCACATCCACAAAGTGAAACCAAAGTAGGGCATTTCCATTATTAGATGTTACAAATAACCCGTGTTTTTTCTTTAGAAAATATTTTAAAATAAATTAATTGCACCCATCAAGCCAGTAAAACTCAATTGCTAGTAAGGCTTAAAATAAGCGGTTTTGCATCACTGTTTGTGTGTTTGCGCCCCATTAGACCATATTGAATAGCAAAAGTGAGACTAAAACGCTGACCGTCAAAATTAATGATGTGAATTGGGAGCCGTTCCCATGTTCACTTGAAAAAAGACGCACTAAATTGTCAATTACCAATTGTCAATTAGTCACTGACTGCACCAACCAAGTCCGCAGTAAGAGCTCACAGAGGAGAGACATAACGCTACTAAGGAGTAATGACGAAAATGAGAGACAGCAGGAAAAGGAGTTCTATCTGGACACACGGATTAGCTGCTCAAAGCAGAGGCACGTCATGATTTTCTCATTGCCAATCTTAAAGAGGAAGTAAACGCAAACCTTTTTTTTTCCAAGAATGATTTATGTTCTATGCAAGCCCACTAGTTGAAACAGGGCATTCTGATAAATATTGTGTTTGTGGAATAAGTGTTAATCCACTCGTTTTAGCCATCTCTGGGGGCGGCCATTTTGTCTTCTGTCGACCGAAAATAACATCACAACTGCTCACAACGACCAATCATGGCTCACATTCAGAAAACAGGTCAGCTGTGATTGGTCGTTGTGAGCAGTTGTGATGTAATTTTCGGTTGACAGAAGACAAAATGGCCACCCCCAAAGAAGGCTAAAAACGAGTGCTTTTTGCTGCTTAATTTATATTCCACAAACGCAAAATTAATCAGAATTCCATGTTTCAACTAGTGGGCCTGCTGTCAACATATTCTTTAAAATAATATGTTTCGGTTGACCTCTTTACACGAATATGTTCAATACAGGCCCACTAATCGAAACACGGCATTCTGATTAATATTGCGTTCATGGAATATGAGTTAACCAGAAAAATCCACCCGTGTTTAGCCATTTCAGGAGGCAGCCATATTGTGACTTCTGGCCACTGAAAATGACATCATAGTTGCTCAGGTAACAAGCAATCATGACTCAGCTTCGGAAAACAGATGATACGTGATTGGTCGTTTCCTGAGCCCTGGGCAACTGTGATGTCACAATATGGCAGCCCCCTAAAATGGACATAAACGGGTGGATTTTGCTGCTAAACTCATATTCCACAAACGCAGTATTAATCAGAATGCCATGTTTAGACGAGTGAAGATAGAACATCCATCTATCCACCCATTGTCTACCGATTATCCAAGGTTGGGACGCGGAGGCAACAGCTTCAGCAGGGAAGCCCAGACTTCCCTCTCCCCAGCAACGTCTTCCAGTTCTTCCGGAGGGATCCCAAGGCGTTCCCAGGCAAACCGGGAGACATAGTTTCTCCAGCGTGTCCTGGGGGCCTCCTGCCGGTGGGACAAGCCCGGAACACCTCACCACAGGTGTCCAGGAGGCATCCTAATCAGATGCCAGAGCCACCTCAGCTGGCTCTTCTCAACGTGGAGGAGCAGCGGCTCGACTTTGAGTCCCTCCCAGATGGCCGAACTTCTCACCCTATCTCTAAGGGAGAGCCCGGACACCCTGCGGAGAAAAACGATTTCGGCCGCTTGTATTCCAGATCTTGTTCTTTCGGTCATGACCCACAGCTCATGACCATAGGTGAGAGTAGGAACGTAGACCGACCGGTAAATCTTCACCACAACAGATCGATACAGAGTCTGCATCACAGCAGATGCTGTACCCATCCGCTTGTCAATCTCCCGTTCCTTCCTACACTCATTCGCGAACAAGACCCCAAGATACTTGAACTCCTCCACTTGGCGCAGACTATCATCCCCGACCCGGAGAGGGCACACAACCTTTTTCCAAATGAGGACCATGGTCTCAGATTTGGAGGTGCTGATTTTCATTCGAACCACTTTACACTCAGCTGTGAACCTCTCCAGTGAGAGTTGGAGATCGCGGCTTAAAGAAGCCAACAGTACCACATAATCCGCAAAAAGCAGAGATACAATACTGAGGCCACCAATCCAGGCTCCCTCGTCACCTCAGCTGTCCCTAGAAATTCTGTCCATAAAAGTTATGAACAGAATCGGTGACAAAAGCCAGCCTTGGCGTAGTCCAACCTTCACTGGAAACGAATCAGACTTACTGCCGGCAATGCGGACCAAACTCTGACATCGGTGGTACAGGGACCGAACAGCCCTTACCAGGGGGCTCGGTACCCCTTACTCCCGAAGCACCCACCACAGAACTCCCCGAGGGACACGGTCGAACGCCTTTTCCAGGTCCGCAAAGCACATCTAGACTGGTTGGGCGAACTCCCATGCACCCTCGAGGACCCTGCTGAGAGTGAAGAGCTGCTCTACTGTTCCACGGCCGCGACGAAAACCACATTGCTCCTCCTGAATCCGAGATTTGACCTCCCGACGGACCCTTCTCTCCAGCATCCCTGAATAGACCTTACCAGGGAGGCTGAGGAGTGTGATTCCTCTGTAATTCGTAACACAACCTCCAGTCCCCCATCTTAAAAAGGGGGACCACCATTACGGTCTGCCAATCCAGAGGCACTGTCCCCGATGTCCACGCGATGTTGTAGAGGCGTGTCACACATAGAACATATCATAGCAAATAATTTTGGGGGGTTGACTTCCTCTTTAACAATACAAAAGTTGTCTGGATGCAGTTTTTTTTTTGGGGGGGGGGGAGTGTTGTGTGTTGTTTTAAAGGTTTTGTGTACTCAAACATTTTGTAGCTCTATGTAAAGTAAATAAAGCAATATTTTTAACCCTTTCATGCGCAATGGGCACAACAGTGGACAGCTATTTAACAAGTTGCTTTCGCCTATATTATCCATCCATTATCGATACCGCTTCTCCTCACAAGGGTCACGGGGCATGCTGGAGCCTATCCCAGCTGTCTTCGGGCAGTAGGCGGGGGACACCCTGAATTGGTTGCCAGCCAATCGCAGGGCGCACAAGGACAAACAACCACACTCACAATCACACCTAGGGGCAATTTAGAGTGTCCAATCAACCTACCAAGCATGTTTTTGGAATGTGGGAGGAAACCGGAGTACCCGGAGAAAACCCACGGGGAGAACATGCAAACTCCACACAGGGAGGCCGGAGCCGGGATCGAACCCACAACCTCTGAACTGTGAGGCGGACATGCTAACCAGTCGACCACCGTGCCGCCCTCACCTATATTAATTAATCTAAATTCAAACAAATATTTTAACCCTTTCATGCATTAATTATGATTTGATGTAATTATTTGAAATATAAATATATTTTTTAGATGACTAAATATAGGCGAAAGCAACTTTTAAATAGCTGTCCACTGTGCATGAAAGGGTTAAAATACATTTGAATAAATTCTATTTTCTAAAATTACATTACAGAATTACAGCACAATTTAGCTTTGCTTCTAGACAAAAAATAAAGTTTGGTAAACACAATGTGAATTTAAGAAATAAAAACAGTTGATTCTATATTACAATGCAACACATCTTTTTTTTTTTTCTATAGCGCTTAAAACAATTGTTTATTCATTATGTTGTCATATTATTTTTGCTTTAGTACCTTAGGGTTAACCTGCAAAAATGCTCCACAAGGTTAAAAAGTTGCTCATAAAATGAAGTTGTTGATTCGCAAAACTGCTCTGCAATGTAAAATAATCATAATTTGAGCCTTGTGTAATGTTATCAAAAATCTGCTGTACACACATTATCAATCACTTCAAATAGTGACTACCTTGCACCACTAGTCCGTGTCTGTTATATGTCTAATTAAACAACACAGCATCCTTTAATATGCATGTAATTTGTCCACCTGCAGTATAATGGCCATTAGACAATTCAAACGCATGCAAGAACCCTTTATTGCTGGATGGTGTGTGAAAACAGGTCAGTGTAGTGTAACAGACTGCTTCATTACCGCGTTTCAAATTAGGTGCAGGTCCAAACAAATCCATTTAGTTTCACGACGTCATAAACAAGATTTGTTGCTGAACATTTCTCTGCACCAGTTGCTGATGTTGACTGGTCTAAGTTAGCCGGTGTAGCATGAACAGAACTTGAGCATGAAACAAAATGCCTCCTTCACTTTTGCCATCAAGATTTGTTGTGTGGTTTCTCTTGCTAATTTGGGGACCATTTGTGTTACCAAACCTCTGCTTCAAAGTCAACCAGACAAATAATAGCTGCAGTGTGTGTTCGTGTGTGTGTGTAAACTGTAGATTATTTACAGCTTCAATAGTGTTTCCAATTACAGCATTGCTCGCCGGGTTGATCCAAGCAATAAATAATTACAGTTTTTCCCAAGTACTGTCCAGAATGGAGAGTCCAAAGTACTGCAAAGCATGCAGACAAACACCATACTACACTATACTAAACAGTAAAGTTGAAATGTTCTGTCACACATTAAAAGTTTAATGCTATTGTGACAAAACTAAATATTTAGTGCATCACAAAAAGTTTAAAGCATGCGGGACAAAATCAAGCAACCACTGAATCAGTGTCACTGTTTAATGGCCCAGTTCCAATCCAATAATCCAGAAAAAACAGTTTGTAAATATGAACACTGTTCTCCAATCCGATGGGAGAGGGACAACTCAAAAAGGATCTCACACTTGACTAATAAATAAATAAATCAATAACTGGAGGGTGGACAGAACAATCATTGACATCAGTGTGCCTGTTCGATTATCACCTACCAGGATGAGTGTAAAGCATTAAAACATCAGACTTAAAGCACTGACCTGCAATGTAATAACAATGGCAAATTATTTTGTTTGAATTATTTAGTACATGAATCAAAACGTTATGCAAACGGGCTGTACTGTGTTGCAGAAATGATTACCATGACAACACCAACATTAACGATTATGTGCTGCTGGCAACATGCAAAGTAGGGAGACGAGGTCTGCGAGAGAAACAGATGCCATGTTAGAGCACACTATGAAGTCTTGTGATGATTGTTGCGCTAGCTTTTGCCCTTAAGTCTTTTCTTTACACCTTTAAACCTTAAAGAAGAACAAGGTACACCATATACAAAATAAAAATCTGTCCTGACAATCAGGACCTCAAAGCTAAAACCCAGGTCTGAGCGAACTGAATCCCTTCTTTAGATTGGAGCGCTGTCATCATGGCATCAAACATTTAGGCAATACATATGTCATTGGGTTAATGTATGTATGTATGTTATCTATGTTATCTATTTCAAGAGTGTAGCGCATGTTTGGAACTAGTATTTTTGCAGAAGCAGTCAGAAACAGTCTGTGTGCGCCGTTGTGGGTGTGTACACAGCCGAAGAGCTCCTGAGCCAATCTAAGTGGCTTTTCTTATTCTCTTTAAAATTGATGTGCAAGAGCTGTACCGCTGTCAGGAGCATGATTTTTTAAAATATAATAAATGTGTAAATGAGGCGGCACGGTGGTCGACTGGTTAGCACATCTGCCTCACAGTTCATAGGTCATGGGTTCAATCCCGGCCCCGGCCTCCCTGTGTGGAGTTTGCATGTTCTCCCCGTGCCTCCGTGGGTTTTCTCCGAGTACTCCGGTTTCCTCCCACATTAAAAAAAAACATGCATGGTAAGTTGATTGGACACTCTAAATGTGAACAGCATGATGAGGATGACTGTTTAACTCATTCATTACCAGACTTTTTCAGTCACTCTGTGAAATATACATATATAATACAGTATGTCATTGGGATGGTGTTAAACACCAGCTCTAATTGAACCGGGACATTTATTGGTAGATTAAAGCAGTGTTTTTCAAACTGTGACCTATTGTCAGGTGTGCCGTGGGAAATTATCTAATTTGTGTGCCTGTGCGGTCTAGCGCCTGGCTGCTTAATCATGTCTTTACTACATTGTAGTACTCCTCCATACCAGCAGGTGGCAGCAGGTAGCCAATTGTCTGTTTAGAGAAAAGCAAATTAGTGACGCATGTTTATCCAAACAGGCCCATGTTTCACACTGAGTAACTATCAATATGAAACATTATAAAATATTTTTGGTGTGTTTATTTAATTCAAGACGTTATAATATAACATAATTCTTCAATGTTAAAAAATGCTTATATACATAATATAACACTTATCTTGTTAAAATAAGCTTTTTTTTTTCAGCTGCAGGTGTGCCGCGAGATTTTTTCAATGAAATAAATGTGCCTTGACTCAAAAAGGTTTGAAAAACACTTGATTAAAGATTCAAACACGTGTTGTGAATTTTGCCATTAAGATCCTCGTTAGAGAACAGCAACTTGTACAAAAAGTACTGAAACATTTAACATGTGGACATGTGCATTCAAAAGCTTAGAGAAGGCCACATTAACCCATTAAAGCCTGAAGCCCCTCGTGAGACACCTCTCTAAAACCTACGGTCCTCTTTGGAGTCACCCTTCAAAACCTGACATTTTCGCCACCTACAAAATAATATCCCAGCCCCTGTAGCAGATAGAAACATAATTCCAAAATAATTTGAGAGTTGTAGGTGGCTATCACACAGGCATGGGTTTATTGATCTTTACTGTTTGAATCGAAGATGCAAGTGAAGCACTATTTTTAATTTTAAAAATCGAGTGGTAATTAACATCCTGTATTCTCTTACAAAGACGTTAAAATTGTCATTGTCTACGAACATATATATTAACCATGCATCACGTTTGGATGGTTTCACGGCTTTAAAGTCCGCGAGCGTTTCGTCTATATCACTGCTGTGACTGAAAGCATAACTACCGCGATCGACAGCGTCCGCCATTATTGCTCCTCGAAAAAATTCCGGATATGCTCTGACAACTCACGACACCGTCACATGTATATTCTGATGTATTTCATTGGTTAAGAGACCGAGAATTGGATTTAAAAAAGAAAATCACACACACGCTCTCCGGCTTAAAAGGGAGAAACGCGCAACAGCGCTCCCGGCTTTGGTGGTAGAAATGTGGTTATGCACTCCCATCCTTCATGGGTTAAGCTCCATGTAAAGGTTTGAATGCATTTTAGGTAGGCTCTTCCTAAAATTGAAATAAAATTTTTTCCCAATACACCTAACTTTTTGTGAGTAGTATAAGTAGTAAAATCCACCCATTTTCATCCATGTGGGCAATATGGGATCGGTTCCCAAATCAGTGACTGTGCCTGTGTGAGCCCTGTGACTAGCTGACAACCAGTTCAGGGTGTAGTCCGCTTTTCGCCAAAAGTCAGCTGGGATAGGCTCCAGCACCTCTCAGCGACTCTGTACAGGATGAGCGGTGTGAAAGATGACTCATCTCATACTGGATGCCCACCTTGGTTGTACAATTCACGGCGGTTATAAGGCTATTTGGCGAGCTGGTGGCCCGGACTCTTAGCTTAGTGGGTTAGTTCTTTGTGCTTCCAAGTAGGTATGATTCTCAAGTTTGGTGGTGGGGGATTTTTTTATTTTTTTGTTTCCGTAATGTCAGGGTTTGCACTAGCCTCGCCCTGACTGTAATGCAAATGAGCAATGCTGCGACAACTCGGCGTGAAAAGTCTGTTTCCGTCCCACAACAGCGCAATCGCCTCATTATGCCCAATTCTACAAGCACAAAGTCTTGCAAAATACTAAAAGAAAGAAAACTCCACCCATGTGCACAATTAGGCTGAGCTTTGCGATCGACCAAAATAAGGCCCCATGTGTTATCTGAAAGATGTATAACATAAAGAATGATCATTTCAACACTGACATTCACAGACAGGAGTTGCTTTGGCAACGGAAGAATCAGGCAAATTGATGGAAAAACTAATTAACAAATGCACAACCTGAGGCATGCAACCTCCAGCGAGATGAACATTTGAATATAGGACCCATATCTGCCAGCATGGAGTGGGGACCTTCTGCCACCTCCTGATTTGATTATGGTTCAGAAGGATAGAATTTGATTGTTATTTTGATGCTTCTTAAATTGATGCATATTTTTTTCCTGTGTGACCTCACAAAACAGTATTTGCAAAAAAAACACACAAAAAATATATATATACATATATATATATATATATATATATATATATATATATATATATGTATATATATATATATATATATATATATATATATATATATATATATATATATTTGAATGACTTAAATGGACAATACATCAATTTACTTCCATTATATTTATTTAAAAAAATGGAATGCATGTATAAATTTGAATCTACTATTTGCAAACAAATGTTTCTCAGCAGTGAAAACAGCAACAGTATTGTCACTTACAATACCATCAATATTGCCACATTACACATTTCTATCTCGTACAAAAAATATTATAATGGATGCTATATGTGGGCGGCACGGTGGTCGACTGGTTAGCACGTCCGCCTCACAGTTCAGAGGTCGTGGGTTCGATCCCGGCTCCGGCCTCCCTGTGTGGAGTTTGCATGTTCTCCCCGTGCCTGCGTGGGTTTTCTCCGGGCACTCCGGTTTCCTCCCACATTCCAAAAACATGCATGGTAAGTTGATTGGATACTCTAAATTGCCCCTAGGTGTGATTGTGAGTGCGGATGTTTGTCTCTGTGTGCCCTGCGATTGGCTGGCAACCAGTTCAGGGTGTCCCCCGCCTACTGCCCAAAGACAGCTGGGATAGGCTCCAGCACGCCCCGCGACCCTTGTGAGGAGAAGCGGTACAGATAATGGATGGATGGATGGATGCTATATGGCCACGTGGACCCAATAATTCATTCGCTGTAGTTTTCAATTGGAAAGTATGTGTCAGTATGAGTCGAAGCTAAAGTTTAATTTCCACAAATAAAGTTACTACATCATCATATTACAACTGATGGAAATGCCAACATTGTGCCTTTGATTTACTTTGCCAAAAAAAAAGTGTCCAAAAAAAAAATCATATGTGCTGGCTGTTGTGATTACTTTTTGATGTTGGTCCAACATTTGCAAAAAAAAAACATTTACAGTGGGTACAGAAAGTATTCAGACCACTTGAAATGTTTCACTTTCTGTGAATTGCAAACATTTGCAAAAATCAAAACAGTTAATTTTATTTCTCAATACTGTACACTCAGCACCACATCTTGACAGAAAAAAAACTGAAATGTAGACATTTTTGCAAATTTATGAAAAATTGAAATATCATATGATCATAAGCATTCAGACCCTTTGCAGCGACCTTCATATTTAACTCACATGCTGGCCATTTCTTCTGATCCTCCTTGAGATGGTTCCGCTCTTTTATTCGAATCCAGCTGTGTTTAATTAAACTGATTGGACTTGATTCGGAAAGGTCTACATCAGACTTTACAGCTCACAGTGCATGTCACAGAAAATGAGAATCATGAGGTCGAAGGAACTGCCCAAGGTGGTCAGAGACAGAATTGTAGCAATGCACAGATCTAGCCAAGGTTACAAAATAATTTCTGCAGCACTCACAGTTCTTAAGAGCACAGTGGCTTCCATAATCCCTAAATAGAAGACGCTTGGGAAGACCACACCTCTTCCTCAATCTGGCCATCCAACCAAACTGAGCAATCGTGGGAGAAGAGCCTTGGTGAGAGAGGTAAAGAAGAACCCAAAGATCACTGTGGCTGAGCTCCAGAGATGCATTAGGAAGATGGGAGAAAGTTCCACAAAGTCAACTATCACTGCAGCCCTCCAACAGTTGGGGCTTTATGGCAGAGTGGCCTGACAGAAGCCTCTTCTCAGTGCAGGACACATGAAAGCCCACATAGAGTTTTCCAAAAAACACATGAAAGACTCCCAGACTATGAGAAATAAGATTCTCTGGTCTGATTAGACCAAGATTGAAATGTCTGGTGTTAATTCTAAACTGTATGTGTGGAGAAAAACAGGCACTGCGCATCACCTGCCCAATACAATCACTATAGTGAAACATGGTGGTGGGAGCATCATGTTGTGGGGGTCTTTTTCAGCTTTAGGGACAGGACGACTGGTTGCAATTGAAGGAAAGATGAATGCGGCCAACTACACAGATATCCTGGAGGAAAACCTCTTTCAGAGTGCTAAGGATTTCAGACTGGGCCAAAGGTTCACCTTTCAACAAGACAATGAAACGAAGCACACAGCTAAAATAACAACAGAGAGGCTTCAAAACAACTGTGTGACCTTTCTTGACTGGCCCTTCCAGAGCCCTGACCTAAGCCTAACTGAGCATCCCTGGAAAGACCTGTAAAAATTACCTGACAGAACTGGAGAGGATCTGCAAGGAAGAATGGCAGGGGATCTGCAAATCCAGGTGTGGAAAAACTTGTTGCATCATTCCCAAGAAGAGTCATGGCTTTACGAGCTCAAAAGGGCACTTCTACTCAATGCCGAGCACAGGATATTTCAGTTGTTCATTCATTCATTCATTCATTATCCATACCGCTTATCCTCACAAGGGTCGCGGGCGTGCTGGAGCCTATCCCAGCTGTCTTCGGGCAGTGGGCGGGGGACACCCTGAATTGGTTGCCAGCCAATCGCAGGGCACACAGAGACAAACATCCGCACTCACAATCACACATAGGGGCAATTTAGAGAGTCCAATCAACTTACCATGCATGTTTTTGGAATGTGGGAGGAAACCGGAGTACCCGGAGGAAACCCACGCAGGCACGGGGAGAACATGCAAACTCCACACAGGGAGGCCGGAGCCGGGATCGAACCCACGACCTCTGAACTGTGAGGCGGACGTGCTAACCAGTCGACCACTGTGCCGCTATTTCAGTTGTTGTTTTTTAATAAATATGCAAACATTTCTGCATTTCTGTTTTTTTTTTCTGTCAAGATGGGGTGCTGAGTGTATATTCATGAGAAAGTAGAGAAAGCAATTTCTGCAGAATTTGCGTGTGAAGGCGAAGAAGCTGAAAAAAACTGCGGAATGCGTTGATGATACTGAATGATATGGAATGAAATTGAATGACTTCAAATGATATAGAAAATTGATGAAGGGAAGCAAGAAAAGAGGAAACAATGAGAGAAGGAACTCGGGGAAAAAAGTGAAACAAGGAAGGAGGGAAACAGGAAGGAAGAAAATAAGGGAACCAGGTAGAAAGGAAAAGGGCAAACAAGGAAAAAAATGAAGGAAGGAAGAAAACTAGGAAGCAAGAAAGGGGGCTAAGAAACAAGGAAGGAATGACACTAGGAAGCAAGGAAAGAAGGAAACAATTCATCAAGGAAGGAAAGAGGAATCAAACTGAATGACTTCGAATATGTTCACTGAATGAAGTGCATAATTAGAATTTAGAATGGGAACCGTGTAAAACATATTAAAAGAAAGTCCCATTGAAAACGAATGAAGGTTTTTGGTTTGGGGTCACCTCCGTGTCACTTCCGGGTCACTTCCTGTGACTTCTGGGCCACTTCCAGGTCATTTGGGGGTCACCTCCAGGTCATTTTGGAGTCCCTTCCGGGTCACTTCCGGGTCACTTCGGGTCATTTGGGGTCTCTTTGGAGCAGTGTTGTTTTCGTCAACGATGACGAAAATATTTTGTTAATGCCCCTTTTTTTCATGACGATAACCAGACGATGACAAGCTAAACGTGGCTCTTTGATGATGAAAACATGATGTGACGTACATGAATTTTCGGTGACGAGATGAGACAGGACGAAATTGTTAGCGTGTGTTCCGTCAGATGTTCAAAATTTATGACATGGGGAATCGCTTTGCCGTCCTGGCGAACGATTCCCCTGCTCCCATCGCTGCACTCCGGCAGGAGACATCTGCTGCTGTTTTCGACGCTGGGGCTGTGGTCCTAAGGGCTCCCTCGGATTCCCCGCCGCCCACGGCGACAATCTCGACTGGGAACCCCGGAGTGGGCGCGTCCGCCTGCGGCCCGGCCACCCACTCGCGCGTCAGGCTACTCAAAGACGCAGTTTCGTGGTACACGAGTGGCTGACACCAACGCCATCCTCGCCGCCGCTCGGCCTCGACGACGCTATCCTGGACAACAGGGTCGGCTCCCTCCGGCTGTGAGTCCCCTGGCGTTCCCTCTTCATCTCACCCACCAACCACCATTATAGTCGGGGACAGCATTATTAGACACACTCACTATCTCGGCACAATCACGGAGCAAAAGTTATGGACATAGTGAACATTCTACCCAGTTTACTCGACTCTCTTCCACCATCCATAACCCGGCTCATTGTTCACGTGGGGACGAATAAGACAGCACGCCGACAGTCGGAGCAGACGAAGACAGATTTTAATACCCTCTTTGCCTTGCTAAAAACTTGCGGACTGTCGGTCTGGGTAAGCGGCATTTTGCCGGCGTTGTCTCGTGGGGTCAAGGGCTTCAGCTGCCTTTTAAGCCTGAAAACGTGGGTCCTACGCACTTGTGGCCACCTTGACTTTGCTTTTATTGAAAATGTTAACCTATTCTGGAATCGTCTGCCTTTTTACCAGCCGGACGGTGTCCATCCGAACTCTATTGGAAGCAGGATTTTAGCTGCTAACATCCACCATGCCGTTATCAATTCCACTCCCAGCTGACTCCTGTTTAACAATCACTCAGCGGGTGTTCCCATCTCTTCTTCTGCTCATAAGCATTGCAATGACACTTACATTACACCCACCTACAGGCCAACACCAGCTGCTCACAGTACCACCACCCTCACTAGCTCTCTCTGCAGGCCCCCATTATCACTACCACCACTGGACAGCTCTTCCATTAAAACCATCACTGGCAGACGCTTCCCTCGCACACAGAAACAACGTGGTTTTAACAGTGGCAATTTGGTATATACTAACACTTCTCATCCGTGCCACCATGAGCGCACGTCCAGCACAAAAATTTACCTGGCTGTGCTGAACGTGCACTCCCTTTTAAACAAAACTTTTATTACAAATGACCTGATCTTAGACAATAATTTACATGGTATTATTTTATCTGAGACATGGCTTGGGACAGATGCTCCAGTTGTTCTCACCGAAGCTTGTCCACCGAATTTTAACTTTGTATTTTCTACCAGGGATGGAAAAAGAGGGGGTGGGACTGCATCAATTTTTATTAATACTCTTATCTCAAAGGAGGTCATTTTTAAAAGCTATTTATCACTCGAATATCACGCTTTTGTTTTTAGCAGTCCCCCTATTCTCTGCATTACCGTTTATTGACCTCCCCATCATTCCACTTCTTTTATTACAGAATTTTCAGATTTCTTATCCATTTTATATTCCAGTTATAACAGGATTTTAATAACCGTCGATTTTAATGTACATCTGACATGACATCTCAGACCCACTATCCAGAGATTTTTTTAAACTGCTTGGATTTTAAACTGCTTGGATTTTAAACAGCGCGTCTTGCAGCCAACTCACAAAAGGGGACACACTCTAGATTTGGTCATAACTTATGGCTTGTCTGCTGGTGTGTCTTCTATTGTTGACTTGGCTGTGTCAGACCACTACTGTGTCTATTTTAACATCGCCAGTTTTGACCATCTGGCAGCCCCGGTGAAAACAGTGAAGAAACGCTACCTATCTTCTGAGGTGGCTGCAAATTGTATCGAGATTTTAAAAACATTTGACATTTTACCTGCACTCTGTGATTTTATTGCTGATAATTTTAACCTAAACCTAAAATCATCATTACATTCAGTAGCTCCACTTTTAATTAAAACAACAAAAACAAAGACTGTACCTCCGTGGAGAAACAATGCTATCAAAACATCAAAGAGAAAATGCAGGAGTGCAGAGAGGAGGTGGAGAAAAAGCAAACTTACAGTACACTATGAAATTTTATGCGAACAACTGAAATCCTACAATAAAATAGTCAAACTGGCAAGATCTTCCTATTTCTCAAACCTCATTACAGTCAATAAAAACGACCACAGAGTTCTCTTCTCCACCTTTGAACTTTTAACTAGTTCTGATTTTAATAAGTCCCCACAGAGACCAACAGACGCTCTCTGTGAGGACTTTGCAGACCACTTCAGAAGTAAAATCGATGACATAAGGCCCAGTCTTTTAGCCCGTCAAAATGCAAGTTTTAATAAACCTGGACAATCATATTTACATGAGGAAACACTGGAAAGTTTTGCCCTGGTTGATGCAAGGACACTTGGTCGAGTTTTCTCCCAGGTAAATCCTACAACCTGCCTTCTTGATCCAATTCCCACATATCTTTGAAAGACATTTTATGGAGTTTTTGAGGAACATATTTTAAATATAGTCAATTTCTCTCTTCAGACGGGTGTCTTCCCCACTGCCTTTAAAACGGCTGTGGTGAGGCCCCTTCTGAAGAAGAGCAATTTGGACCCCAGTGTTTTTAACATTTACAGACCTGTATCCAACTTACCATTTTTGAGTAAGATTTTAGAAAAACTGGTTTTCCTCCAGTTAAACCATGTTTTAAATACAAATAATATTTTAGAGAAATATCAATCTGGTTTCAGGATGAACCACAGTACAGAGACTGCTCTTTTAAGGATTTTAAATGATATTAGGTGCACTGCAGATGTGAGAAAACTCACAGTCTTGGTGCTACTGGATCTAAGCTACTGCTTTTGATACAGTAGATCACCAAATTTTATTAAATAGATTTAAAAACCTAGTGGGCATCTCTGGTACTGTTTTTAACTGGTTTTATTTCTATCACACAGACCGATCTTTCTATGTAAGTATGGATACTTGTTCCTCCCGAACCCATGAATTTAAATGTGGGGTTCCCCAAGGTTTGATTTTAGGACCCCACTTTACATGCTTCCCCTTGGGGATGTCATCAGGGGACACGTCATCAGCTTTCACAGCTATGCTGATGACACGCAGCTGTATATTGCCGTGTCTCCTGATGACACAGGGCCCATTGATACCCTTTTAAATTGCATTTTAGATATTAAGTCATGGATCATAGATAATTTCCTACAGTTCAATCAGGACAAAACTGAGGTTTTAGTTATCGGTCCTAAAGGTCAGCGAGAGAAACTTTTACCAAAACTCAAGTTTTGAATCCCTCACATTGTGTGAAGAACTTGGGCGTCATTTTTGACTCTGAGCTCAGTTTTATTCCTCATATTAAAAATGTAGCGAAGATTGGCTTTTATCACCTTAAGAATATCGCCAGAGTCCGCCCATTTCTCTCTCAGGCTAACACGGAAGTGCTGATGCATGCTTTTATTTCCTTTTGTTTAGATTACTGTAATGCCCTGCTCTCTGGCCTCCCCAAAAAGAGTATTCCACCATTACAACTACTGCAAAATTCTGCTGCTCAAATGCTGACGAGATCCAGAGGGCGGGAGCACATTACACCAGTTTTAAAATTGCTGCATCGGCTCCCGTGTGTTTCAGGATCGATTTTAAGGTACTTTTATTAGTTTATAAATGTGTTAATGGTCTTGGCCCATCTTATTTATCCGATTTGCTTTTATCATACCAAGCCTCGCGGATCCTGAGGTCCTCTGGCGCCGGCCTTTTAATTATTCCAAGGGTGAGGACCAAAACGCATGGCGAGGCTGCATTCAGCCATTTTGGTGCTCAACTTTGGAATAGCCTGCCAGAGGATGTCAGGTCCGCAGAGACTGTTGATAGTTTTAAGAGGAAGCTCAAGACACACCTTTTTAGTTTTAGTTTGGAATTATGGAAGTTTGAATACATAAAAGAAGGCCGACCCACGGCCTTCTTTTATGTATTCAAACGTCCCTAATTCAAGGCCAGTAGCACTTAAAACAATTCTGACAGTTGAGGAGAAAAATTCAAAGTGTTATCTTCAAAAAGAGACTAAAACTATGCCGATACTCCAAATGGTTCAAGTACAGCATCAAATTTACTTTGGTGAACCTTTAGTTCAGGTAAAACTGCTAGGTGGAATTGCAAAGGGCTACGGGTGAATACGTTGAATGTGTGGGAAGTAGGAATTTGGGGTGCGTTGAAAAGTTTAGCAATGTGAGTTGAATGAGCTTAATGTTGTGAATTTCAAATTGGAATATTGTAAATATGAAATGTTGAATGTGCCATTGGGAATGAATGGTGATTTATTTTGTGGGTTTTTAAAGAATGAATAAGTGGAATTTTTGAGAAGTAGGAATTGTGGGTGTGTTGAAAATCTTGACCAATGCGAGTTGAATGAGCTGAATGTTGTGAATTTTGGGAAAACCGTAAAGTTTTGAATGAGAAAATGAAAGCCCGGATGCCGTGAATTTTTGGAATACTTTGAAGTTGTAATGGCGAGAATCGGTTGAAAAATGTGGAAGGAGTAGCACGCCCAAAAAGAGTGAGGAATAAAATAGAAGAAAAAGAAGAAATAAAATTAAATGGTGTAGAATAAGGCCGTCGCCATCACACAATAAAATGTTTGGCAAATGGCTGCAATGACACAAGAAGTGAAACATTTCAAGGTGTCTGAGTACTTTCCGTACCCACTGTATATATGGAGTACGCCCATTACCCTTGTGAGGATAAGCTGATTGGATAATGGATGGATGGAAAATATTGATTCATTATGGTGAAACCCTGCTATTCGCAGGGGACAGGGAACAGGCCCTACCGTAAATCCACATTTCTTGTCAACCATTATAATCGCGTTGGATAAAAAATCTTTATTTCATCCCCCCCAAAAAAATTAATAATTGAAGATATACTGCCAATAAGCGTTTCCCCCAAAAAACAGAAAAAAATTTTTTTTAACAAATATTGAGAAAAAAAATCCCTGAGCATGAGAGTCCAAGGCCCTGTCTACACATAGCCGGGGTTTTTGAAAACGCCGGATATAAGCCTGCGGTTAGCCCTATCATCCACACGTCCCCGGAGTTTTTTCAGTAAAAACACAAAACTCCGGCCGCAGTGGAGATTTGCGGATATATTCGGATATCTCCGGATCCGCGTTTCCGTCTGGACGGGTATAGCCGGAGATTTACATCGTCACTGTGCGACAACAATGCTTTGACGTCCCTTGCGCGACTTGTGTTTACATTAGAGTCAACATGGACTTTCGCAGCGCTGCGTTGGTTATAGCCATTCTCGATGCGCTTTTTGCTTACTTGTTTGTCCGCAACCAACCACTGCTTCTCGGTGAAAGGTTTAAAAGCAATTCTGACCTTTTGTCGGTTCTCCCGAACGAGTTTGGCGCCGTGTTTTTGGTTTCGTAGAAGTGACGTCAAAGAATGGAAATTCTTCCGAATGGATAGTATTTGGCTAACTACTGCCGCCTAGAGGCTTGGCATGCGTTTGAAAATGCACTTCTGCGGTTACGTGTGGATGCGTTTTTTCTAATGTGTATTCCAACGCAGGCGATATACGGTTGTTAAAAAACCCCGGCCCAAGATTGGCAAACCCCAAATATGTGGGGTCCACTGTACTGTCAATTTTACAAATTATATTATTTATAAGCATTTAATTTTCGTTTATCATATGGTTGTTCATAAATTGCCAATCACAGTCGAGTGACCAAAATACAATAAACCCTTAGCAATTTCCACATGGACTACATTGTCACTGTGAAGGCAGATGGTTCAATTTAAATAAATTGACCAACCTCGGTTTTGTGCTTTAAGCAATCCGACTCGCTCCTCCTATAGCCCAACTTAAATTGATCGATGTTGTTGCGTGGCGATCTTCACATGCACAGTATTGTTTAAACAAAACGTGCTTGCAGCCCCAATGGCATGCGTTTGAGTGATAAATAAATAATAAAGAAGAACGGCAACATATGGCAAACTCAAATATTTGGATGCGGTCGAAAACTGTTTGTTGCGCCAGTACCTGGCAAAGACGCACCTGCCGCGTGATGGTACTGGTATGGATATAGTGTCGGGAGATTGGAATGCTGGGAAGGAGCGTAGACCCAGTTGTGCATATGAACAAAACATTTAACCATCATAAATGTCCGAAATACAACATAAAGTGTTAGCAATTAAAGGGGCTATCCAAAATATAAAACTCAAGAAATATGGCTCCTACAGTCACACATCATAGAACAACCTTAGGTTATGTTTGCCTTGATGCTGGTTAGACTTCAGAGGAGCGCACATGTCAACCGCTGGTAAGATGGCAGCTGTTAAATATTTCAATAACAGAGACATACAGCGGAAGCAGCTCTGCCATCAGACGATCACAGAAGTCGCTCTGATGAGATATTAATGGAGATGGAATCTGTTCTCCTCTGAATCGTTTGAACAATTCTTTGTTTCTTCTTTATAAGGTTTAGTTATATTGCGTTTCATGATTTCTAAATCTATTTTCTGATACGACAGAATGAGACAATACACAATGTTCGCCGGAGAGACGAATTCTATTCTTTTTTCTAAATATCACAATTAGCCTTTCCATGGGTGGCTAACTTAAAAGAGAATGAGGAAATGAGCGGCTTATGCGCAGTATCTGTCTTGTCTGTTTTCTTGTATAAGTCACCCGGATAGGCAAAAACAATGCATTCCGAGAGGCTTGTTGTAAGCTTAATTGATTCATGGGTCGTTAGCGTTAGCTTGACTTTTTTTCCCCAAGGCCACTCCAGGGGGTACGCCTGCACTACTCATCTGAAAATGAGGCATCAAGCGCGGCCACACTCTGCTACAGAGTTGGCATCCTTGCTGTCGGTTTGTTGCTCAAAGTTTTTCAAAATCCACCTGTAGGAGCCATTAGTGTTTATGTGTGTTTTTTCCTCATTGGGATGTGCGCTTGTGTGTTATGCACGAGCCGGAAGCGTGCGCGCTGCACTTTCACAAGTGAATGGTGGTGTCATCAGTGGGAGTAGTTTTACTTATTCGTAGGTGCACTCACCTGTGTGGAGTGCGTGTATGGTGGATCTTGTGGTGGGGTGAGTGCGGGGGAAAAAACTTTTTTTTGGACCGTGAGACGCTATTGTGAGTCAAGACAACGTCAACGGACCTTCATATGGTCGAAGAGCTGTTTCGATAGAAAGAACTATTGCAAGGCAAAACTCAAGTAAGTGCCTGTCAGTTTCCAATACTGTGGATTAAATTCAAACAACATCATCCAAACTAATGCAACAGTTGGCGTGCGCGTCATGAATGTTCTACTCACCTCGCCTTAGCCTGCTGTGGCGTAATTTGAGTTGGTCGCCACACCACCCATCCATTCATTTTCTCATATCCTCACCAGGGTTGTGCTCGGGTGTGCTGGAAAGTCCAACGTTGATATTTCAGCGGCCGTTGTCGTGCGGCTTGCTATCCGATATTGATGCTATCGAAGCGGCCACTTAGCACATGCCGTACAGCAATGCAGAATATTCTCCAAGCCTACCTGCAGGGTTTGTCCAGGAGGTCTTTATCTGGAATTGACGCCTGCTCGCACCACAATGCCGACGGCTTAATGAACTGGCTGCCTGAGCGGTGGCAGACACGAACATACTCGACTGCATGAGCGGCGGCAGGCTTCCATGACACGGAGCCCCATATCTGGCCAGTAAGAAGCCAATTTCATTGTTAGCCTCGTCTGTTTAGTGGGCGAAAGCTAATTGCTGCTTTGAGCAGTGATATTACAGTTAACACCACTGCAGCGGCTACTGTCAGCCAAAAATCCTGGCTGGTTGCCTGCCTGCCTCCGATGACTTTAGCTTATGTGCTAAATGTCCAAAAACTATGACCAATCCCATCCAAAATCCATATGCAAAATATATCTGTTGTTCACTTCACAATAAAAATAAAAAACATGTAAAACTAAAAAACATGATTAGCACAATATTTTCAATTTTGTCGAGGTGATAGTGGTTTTCACTCATAGGCGCTTACGTTTGATATATAGATAATCCATTCCAATCAATAAATCCAAAATACTGTGCAGAACGCTTTTTTCACAGTGGAAAAGATTAGGAATGTGCATGTGAATTTTGGTGCCGAATGGTCACCAGACACTAGGTGACAACAGAATGACAGATCAAGCAGTATTACAATGCTTGCATCCCCCTTATGACGTGGACATGCTGAGATGGAAAAAAAAGCCATGCTCAAAAGTGGGCGTGCCAATCTGTGGTAAAACTCAAAACAAACAAATAAAGGCCGATAGACCAAACCGACGTTGGAGGTCGTGAAGCATCGTGGCGCCGTCTGTTTGGTGTAGTGCCCACCGTCGTAGTGTCGTAACCCGTCTGTAAGCATCTTGGGAGCGGTTACGCATGTTCAATCGGCGTCGCCAGTCGTGACATTTGGTCACTCTAATTGGCTGTTGGCTAGCAAATCAGCGCTCGCAGCACCAACGGGAAGTGACAAATGCGGAAAAACAGTGAGCACGCTTCCGCTGCCTAAATATTTTATTTGTCACCACGGAGGAGTGGATGCTGTGAAGCAAGCTAGCTTGGTGGCAGTGTGGGTGTTGTGTGTGCGTGTGTGTTTAATGAAGTCTACATACGCACATACCACCTACACCGCGCGGTCTTCTTGATTAATTTCACAATACAATTAAATGCATCATGTAGTCATCTAGTTCCCTTTCTTCTAGCAGGCATGATCTTTATTGATGTCATTGTCACTATGTTCGTTGTTTGGCAAAGTAAAAACGGCAAACAGAATTTGACAGAAAATGCAGAGGAACTGTGGTGTCCTAGCCAATATCAGCAATAGCAATATCCTCTGACTTGGAGTGAAACTGTAACACATTTTCAAAACACCTGTGGGCTGCGCGCGAGGAAAAAGGCAAACTGTACACAGCATTGCCGTCCACGTAGTCACTGCCCGTGTGAATATAAAGAAGCCTTAACTGGGAAGACGCCATCACTCTTTCTCGAAACATAGATGACTGTTTGAGCCTTCCATGACAGCTCACATTAAAGCATGCCAGGTTACAGGTGATAAGCATACCTGTAAGAATAGTTGTGCAGTCTGCAAGGCTACAGTTAAATAACGCTATGCTAGACTCTTATGACACACATAGCTTTCTGTGTGGATTACAGCGTTGCACTTTACATACTGATTCACTATCTGCGGCTGCATTGCATACTGACATGATTTCTACTGATGTGGTACTATGTGATGAGTTTAAGCATTCTTCCTTGATCCGTCTTGTCGGTGGCAAGGTGTTCCCTCCAAATAATAGTACCTGTGAGCCACCAAAATAACTATCATATTCCTACGGAATCAATTTCCCGCCGCCCCTATTGTCACTCAAAGTACACTACGGCAGGGGTCCCCAACCGCAGGGCCGCTTTGGACCGGGCCGCGGCAACGCCCCCCGAAGCCATGTTGTCTCCGTCGCGTAACGCTAATATTAAATGGACACTTGCATGATCTTAACATTGGCACTTATATAATAGGTTTGCATGTAAAAATGACATCAGTACTAAAATGCCCACCTCAAAAGACTCTGTAGTGATTTAAGGGCTTTTTTTGTGATTTGTGATTTAAGCAAAGAAGCAGCGTGCGCTCGTCCCATCTTATATCTATGTAGCTCTGCTCACTTCCACATTTCCTCATTCTCATATAAATCGGCCACGGAGAGGTTAATCCTTTCGATAAATTGAAGTGGGCATTAGTAGGGATGTCCACATAAATGTTGGTGCCAATTGATCACCGTTTTTGGACATTATAAGCAATAAAAGTACAATGATTTCCAATGGAGAGTTTGTAATCGGTTCCTCCAGTGACTCCGACCGAACAAGAATAGAACGGTAGGGGGCGCGGCCATTCTCCTCATTAACAAGAGGCGTTATTCATGGAGTCCCTTATTTCCTAATTTCTCCCAAATTTATTGATCAAATAGAAAATGACAACTCTTTTCATTTTCCTGATCAAAAAATGAATGAACTTTTAGTGAAAACATGGCCATCCCAACCATTCATTTAAATGCACAAGCTAGCAAATGAGTAAAACAAATATAATGACACTATCATGTCAAAGTCAGGATTTTTTTTTTGTCTTTTCTCTAAGCTGTTATACAACTGTTTGTTGATGTTTGCATAGTTGCATATTTTTTTACGAGAGGAAAACCAGCGATTGCACTCCATCAGTCCGTTGTTGTTAAAAGTAAAGTATTTGTTAAGGATTGAATTACATACACTATTTTGGCCTAACGTGTATTGTCAGCTTCAGAAACCCATACCTCAGAAGTGTAAAAAATATATGCTAAACACTATTTCTATGCTACCCAGCAATTTACAGTATACATGTCTAATATCAAGACAACCAAGTATAAAGGGCATTTTACTGTCAACCATTCTTCACATTCTGACTTGAAAAGCAATGAAATTCATGCTTGATATCTGTAAGAAAATAAAAAAATATTCCAAATACAGTACAACACAATACATCTTTAGTTATATAGCACAACAGCTGCAACTGTAACAGCGCTTTAAAGAACATCCATTTTCTAAACCGCTTATCCTCACAAGGGTCACACGCTTGCTGGAGCCTCTCTCAGCTGTCGTCAGGAAGTAGGCGGGGCTCACCCTGAAAATGTTGCCAGCCAGTCGCAGGGCACACACAGACGAACAACCACTCACACTCACGATCACACCAAGGGACAATATAGAGCAGTGATCCCCAACCGCCGTGCCAGGCCGTGGAGGGCCACACAGATGAAAGAAAAAAAATCTTACTGTGCTTTCAGTTTATTTATTATCCAAGGCTGAAAAATATTGTATTTTGAGAAGTGACTGGATTGCCTCCATTAACGTCCATCTACGCTAATATTAAATACACAAGCGTGCAAAATGAGTAAAACAAGCATACGTATTTGGTAATTTTCTTTGCATTGGGGAAAAGGCCCAGTGAGAATTCAACACAATAGCCTGTGCCCAAGAAGGAAAAGAAAGGTACATTACACAGACAATACCAGAAGATCTACTAGAAATATGGATTTATGGCGACAAGTGAGTCCCACGCATGAACAAAGCCTGCTCAACATGCAGGGAGTCAATGCAAACTTGATTAAACTGATTTGTCGACAAACGTAAGTGCCTTGAGAGCGTCATACATTGGTGGCTAACCACATTGCTAAGGCTAAAAAGTCATTCAATATTGGTGAGAAAAAAAAAGTGGATTTGCATTGATTATTGTAGCATTGCACTCATCAAACACACACACACACACACATTTGTTGAGGGGAATATTTCAATGCATTGATGAATCAATATTTTTGATGATAAAAATTCCAGGTCTTTATAATCTGGTGACAGCACGTGGGCAAGTTAAAACAAAACCAAACCCCATTCCTACACCACTATGAAGAGGTTACTCATATATAAATATGTGCATGAATTTCTGTCAAGGAAGCAGGCATCTAACATGCAAAATGTACAAACTAAAATTAAAACTGTAGCAGGACTACAAGAGGAAGCAACAAACAACTTTAATGTTGTTCCATTGAATGCAGTAGGAATTTACCCTCAGGTTGATCTTGATGGTGACAGATGAAACCCTTTAAAGTTATTTGCATAAAATGAATTATTTGCAAAAAAGGTGGGAGAGCATACAGTGCTTATAACCTAATTTATCCTTTCAAGGATAGAGCAAGCTGGACACTTAAAATGAGAAAAATGAAATATATTGTGCTACGTGGGTAAGTGTTATACTCCATCAGGTCAACATTGGCTGCCAAATGGCTATGTCTGGCCACAATCCGCACATGACTGTCTGAACAGAAGTGGCATTTCCTTCCACCTGAACACACTCACCCTAAAGGTAGTTGTCACACATTCCCACGATTAGTGAGGCTTGGTAACAGCATGACACTAAGCAGAAAGAGACTGAAAGAGAAACAGGAACAATGCATCTTTTGTGTCTTTCTCCCTTCATCTGTCTTTTCTTTCCACAGTTGTTCTTTTTATCACTCAAACTCGCAGAATTTATTTGTTTCTCCTTCCAAAAGATTGCCATAAGTCACTCATCTCGTTTCTTTTTTCGTCTTGCAGTATCCTTAAACAACCTGGCCTCTATGAAAATATTTGATCCTGCCCACCTCTAGCTACAATGCCCTTACCCTTAAGTCTCTGTCCTTAAACAGAAATGTTGTGCAAACAGAGAAGAGCAGAATGTCTTTAAATGACAGTAAGTAATGTCTAAAGTAAAGCTATTCTGTTTAGTTTATTGTCATGTGTCAGACCCAAATAAGACTCATAACTCATGTGATTAATGGCTTACTGCTAGCCAATTCTTCAACTCAGAATAGAACTGCATGGGATGACTTAAAGAATTGTCCTTCCCCTTTTTCAATGGACTCGCAACATTTTACTTAAACAATCAAAGAAATAAATGTCAAATAACCTAAACTACTGATTTTTTTTCCCACTACAAAAGTGACTACTACACTTGATTTACAGGCTAGTTGATAGTGTCTACTTTTTCATGTTTGTGCTGTTTGTGCAGTAGCTTATCCTTAAGGAACTGAACTTTGGAACCGAAGGGCCATGATTTATGTCCTGCTGCAAACAAAATAAAAATGATAACTATTTATTGGAGATATACTTGTCTACTGTAATTTAATGGCTAATTATTGCACAGCTTGTTGCGAAACCTGATTTTAGCATAATTGTGAAACCATTTGAACAGGTTCTCCCTTCATTTCCTACTGCAAGTGGACAATGTGTCAAGTAAAAGCAGCCAGCTACCAGAGAGCGGTTCTTATTGATTTTTGGCACATAATCAGTTGTCACACGCCCACTAACAAATGATGTGAGCCATCATAGTACCTGCATAATGACAGCAACACATTGACCTCCTTAGTGAGGTTTCATGTTTGCCATAATCAGTGGGGTCGTGAATCTCCCGCCGGCGGTGAGTCCCTTGGCGTTCCCTCCTCACGTCACCCACCGACCACCGTGATAATTGGCGACAGCACCATTAGACGTACTCACTATCCCGGCTCCGTCACCCGCTGTTTTCCCGGAGCGAAAGTCATGGACATAGTTAACATCCTGCCGGGTGTTCTTGACTCTCTGCCATCATCCATAACCCGGCTCATCGTTCACGTAGGGACAAACTTGACAATAGGCCGACAGTCTGAGCAGATGAAGAGAGACTTTCACGCCCTCTTTGCCTTGTTAAGAACCTGCGGTCTGTCGGTCTGGGTGAGTAGCATTTTGCCGGCATTGTCTCGCGGAGTCGAGCGCTTCAGCCGCCTTTTAAGCTTGAACACGCGGCTCCTACGCACTTGTGGCCACCTTGACTTTGCTTTTATTGACAATTTTAACCTATTCTGGAATCGCCCGTCTTTTTACCAGCCGGATGGTGTTCATCCGAACTCTCTTGGTAGCAAGATTTTAGCCGCTAACATCCACCATGTCGTAACCAATTCAACTCCCAGCTGACTCTTGTTTACCAATCATATTTCTTCTTCTACTCATAAACGCTGCAATGACAATGTCACTACCATCACCTACAGGCCAATACCAGCTGCTCACAGTACCACCACCCTCACTAGCTCCCCCTGCAGGACCTCATTATCATTACCACTATCGGACAACTTTCCCATTGAAACCATCACCGGCAGACGCTTCCCTTGCACACACAAACAACGTGGTTTTAACAGTGGTAATCTAGTATATGTTAATACTGCTCATTCATACCACCATGAGCGCACGTCCAGCACAATAATTAATCTGGCCGTGCTGAACGTGCGCTCCCTTTTAAACAAAACTTTTATCATAAACGACCTGATTTTAGACAATAATTTACATGGTATACTTTTGTCTGAGACATGGCTTGGTACAGATGCTCCAGTTGCTCTCACCGAGGCTTGCCCACCGAATTTTAACTTTTTATTTTCTACAAAAGAGGAGGCGGGAGTGCATCAATTTTTATTAATACTCTTTTATCAAAGGAGATCATTTTTAGCAGCTATTTATCGTTTGAACACCATGCCTTTGTTTTTAGCAGTCCCCCTATGCTCTGCATTACCGTTTATAGACCTCCCCATCATTCCACTTCTTTTATTACAGAATTTTCGGATTTCTTATCCATTTTATATTGCAGTTATAACAGGATATTAATAACTGGCGATTTTAATATACACATGGACAACATCTCGGACCCACTATCCAGAGATTTTTTAAACCTTTCAAACTGCTTGGATTTTAAACAGCGCGTCTTGCAGCCCACTCACAACAGAGGACACACCCTGGATTTGGTTATAACCTATGGCTTGTCTGCTGGTGTGTCCTCTGTTGTTGACTTGGCAGTGTCAGACCACTACTGTGTCTATTTTAACATCGCCAGTTTTAACCATCTAGCAGTCCCGGTGAGAACAGTGAAGAAACGCTACCTATCTTCTGAGGTGGCTGCAAATTTTATCGAGATCTTAAAAAGCACTCCTGCTGACATTTTACCTGCACCCTGTGATCTTATTGTTGACAATTTTAACCTACATCTTAAATCATCATTAGATTCAGTAGCTCCACTTTTAATTAAAACAACAAAAACAAAGACTGTACCTCCGTGGAGAAACAATGCTATCAAAACATCAAAGAGAAAATGCAGTAGTGCAGAGAGGAGGTGGAGAAAAAGCAAACTTACAGTACACTATGAAATTTTATGCGAACAACTGAAATCCTACAATAAAACAGTCAAACTGGCAAGATCTTCCTATTTCTCAAACCTCATTACAGTCAATAAAAACGACCACAGAGTTCTCTTCTCCACCTTTGCACTTTTAACTAGTTCTGATTTTAATAAGTCCCCACAGAGACCAACAGACGCTCTCTGTGAGGACTTTGCAGACCACTTCAGAAGTAAAATCGATGACATAAGATCCAGTCTTTTAGCCCGTCAAAACACAAGTTTTAATAAACCCGGACAATCATATTTACATGAGGAAACACTGGAAAGTTTTGCCCTGGTTGATGCAAGGACACTTGTTCGAGTTTTCTCCCAGGTAAACCCAACAACCTGCCTTCTGGATCCAATTCCCACATTTCTTTTTAAGACATTTTATGGATTTTTTGAGGAACAAATTTTAAATATAGTCAATTGCTCTCTTCAGACGGGCGTCTTCCCCGCTGCCTTTAAAACGGCGGTGGTGAAGCCCCTTCTGAAGAAGAGCAATTCTGACCCGAGCGTTTTTAATAATTACAGACCTGTATCCAACTTACCGTTTTTAAGTAAGCTTTTAGAAAAACTGGTTTTCGTCCAGTTGAATCATTTTTTAAAATACAAATAATATTTTGGAGGAATATCAATCTGGTTTTAGGATGAACCACAGAACGGAGACTGCTCTTTTAAGGATTTTATTAGGTGCACTGCAGACGTGAGAAAACTCACAGTCTTGGTGCTACTGGATCTAAGCGCTGCTTTTGATACAGTAGATCACCAAATTTTATTAAATACTTAAAAATCTAGTGGGCATCTCTGGTACTGTTTTTGACTGGTTTTATTCCTCTCTCACAGACCGATATTTCTTTGTAAGTATGGATACTTGTTCCTCCAAAACCCATGAATTTAAATGTGGGGTTCCCCAAGGTTCGATTTTAGGCCCCCTACTTTTTAATCTTTATATGCTTCCCCTTGGGGATGTCATCAGGGGACACGGCATCAGCTTTCACAGCTATGCTGATGACACGCAGCTGTATATTGCCGTGACTCCTGATGACACAGGACCCATTGATACCCTTTTAAATTGCATTTTAGATATCAAGTCATGGATGGCAGATAATTTCCTACAGCTCAATCAGGACAAAACTGAGGTTTTAGTTATCGGTCCCGAAGGTCAGAGAGAGAAGCTTTTACCAAAACTACACATTTTTAATCCCTCACATTGTGTGAAGAATCTTGGCGTCATTTTTGACTCTGAGCTCAGTTTTATTCCTCATATTAAAAATGTAACCAAGATTGTTTTTTATCACCTTAAGAATATCGCCAGAGTCCGCCCGTTTCTCTCTCAGGCTAACACGGAAGTGCTGATGCATGCTTTTATTTCCTGTCGTTTAGATTACTGTAATGCCCTGCTCTCTGGCCTCCCGAAAAAGAGCATTTCACCACTGCAACTACTGCAGAACTCAGCCGCTCGGGTGCTGACGAGAACCAGAGGGCGGGAGCACATTACGCCAGTTTTGAAATTGCTGCATTGGCTCCCTGTGTGTTTCAGGATCGATTTTAAGGTACTTTTATTAGTTTATAAATGTGTTAATGGTCTTGGCCCATCTTATTTATCTGATTAGCTTTTATCATACCAACCCTCGCGGATCCTGAGGTCCTCTGGCGCCGGCCTTTTATTTATTCCAAGGGTGTGGACCAAAATGCATGGTGAGGCTGCATTCAGCCATTTTGGTCCTCACCTTTGGAATAGCCTGCCAGAGGACATCAGGTCTGCAGAGACTGTTGATATTTTTAAGAGGAAGCTCAAGACACACCTTTTTAGTTTGGCTTTCAACAACTTTTAAATAATTTATCTTTTCTTTTGATTGAAGATTATTTTTTTCTATCTTATCTTACTGATTCTAGTTCTTAGACTATACTACTGTTCTGTCTTTTAGTTTTGTTGCTCTCTGCCGTTGTCAGCTTTTAGCTCCAGTGTTTCCTCACGGGGGAGCCTCCGCTTTGAGGGAGGGGTGGCTGCCCTTCCCGCGGGGGCTGTCATCGCAGGGACTCCTTGGGTCTGGGTGGCCGCCGGCCTCTACACTTTGTGTGGGGTCCGCCTGTCTAATCCAGGCCTCTATGGTGGTGGCGCCCCTGTGGCCGTGGGCTGTCATTCCCCTCGGCGCGGAGAGCTCCCCTTGGGTACCCTTTCCTCATATGGTTTCTCTGTGCCTTGTCATGTCTTTTTAACACTTTTTATCAGGTTGTGCACTTTGTGTGGGTGTGTGTGAAAGATTGCTGATGTACTAATGGATATCTGTCTTGGGTTTTTTGGGAAAAGCATGAACGGGTTTTTGTTTTTTTTTCTAATTATCTATGTTTTGCTTTGAATGTTTTCAAGCACTTTGAGTTGCATTTTTATGTATGAAAAGTGCTATATAAATAAAATGTGATTGATTGATTGTGATAATCACTCATGTCTCCTTCCTTCTACCTTAAAATTTCAGCACATAACTTCAAGCTCCAACCTGCCAATATCTGCCAAAAGGTATAACATAAGTGCAGCTTGAAAAGACACAGGTATAGCTTCACAGAGCAAAGAGTAACATTAGATCACTTGTTTTGTTTTCATGAAAATCAATTGTTATTTTAGTTAATAGTTAATATAAGTCTATATCCTGTGACCTGATCCAACCATCTGGTCGTGCAGCACGCTCCGCTCTCATTGCCGTGCTGAGACCTTTTTGCCTGCAACTCTCTGTATATTTATTGTATTGGATATATTGGATTGGCTCGAGTTCTACTACATCGCCACAACTCGAGAAAGGCATGAGAAAAGTCTGTGCCTCAAGAACTTAAGTGGTGCAAGCTCCAGCGTTAGCGGTTAGCAGAGTTAGCCGCGAACACGCTAACCAGTCCAGCCGGCTAGCTCGCTAACCGCAACAAACTACCCAGATCGCGTTCCAAATCATCGGCACAGTAGTACTAACATCGACAGACTCTATCCGTGCCACATTCCACCCATGCCTCCTTCTACTTCTCCGTCCGCCTTGCTGAGAGGATCTGAGCTTGAGCAGAGAATCTCCACACTCCACTACATCTGCGAAGCTGAGATGCAGATGGACACAATAATCTTCGGTCCTGCTCAACCAGAGTCTCCATTGTCCACCAACACAAATGCTGCTCAGCTTACTTCTCCGTTGGCTGATGACGTCACCGCTCCGGACCCGGCTGCTGCAGTCCACTTGTGGCTCGCTGATCCGGACGACACCTGGAAGCGGCTGGGTGTTAAGCCCAGGTCCATGTCCAGCTCCACCCCACGCGAGCCTGAGTCCTGGTCAACTGTCCCTCACAGCGGAAGAGGCACGCGCCGCTCTCCCCGCTGCCCCGCCACACACCCCGCCGTTCAACATCCAGCTGAAAAACACCTATGACATTCTCATTCCACGGGGTCTTCCTCCTCTTGATGAAACATATACACCTTCTACGCCTTCCTACACACAGTCCCCCCCCCCGCATGCTGTCACTGTCCCCTCCTGCTACCATCTACCCCATTCAACCCATCATCACAGATCATTCCGACCCTACAATAATGAGAGAAAACATTGTGAAATACCAAACCCAAATCTTCGTCGACTCCCCCGCTCCTCACTGCCTCCCGTACACCAGAATATCCTCAAACTGTTGCTTTTCAACACCCGCTCACTCAACAATAAAGCTCTCATCCTACACGAATTCATAACCGACAACAACCTGGACTTCCTCTTCATCACAGAAACTTGGCACAACCCACTGGACTACTAATCACTCAACCAAGCCATCCCCCCAGGATACACCTACATCGACCAGCCTCGCCTCACTGGTGGAGTAGCCTTAGTCCACAAAACAGATTTCAAAATCAACACCATATCCACCACACCCACTCAATCATTCGAACACATCACCTTTAAACTTAGTGGTTCCGCCCCTCTGGTCATCGCTCTTATTTACCGTTCCCCCAAGTTCAACTCAGCATTTCTCTCCTACTTCTCTGATTCCGTCACACAGCTCACACCCATCTCACCCTCCACTCTGCTTCTCGGCGACTTCAACCTCCACATCGACGACACCAACTGCAACCATGCCTCTGAGTTCCTGGACCTTCTGGATTGCCTTAATTTCACTCAACACGTCAACTTCCCCACCCACAACCATGGCCATACTCTGGACTTGGTCTGCTCTATCGGTCTTAGCATTCAAAATCTGTCCAGCAACAACCTCAACATTTCTGACCACCTGGCTATCACTACGGACCTCCACCCCAGCCCCCGCCTCCCACCCCCCAAGGAAAAGCGTACTATATTTTTCAGAAACCTTAAGTCCATCCCCCCACTTGACTTCACTACCTCCATCCTTACCCACCTGTCCACCTCACCTCCTCCTCCAGCCCACGACCCCGCTGTCCTTACTAACTACTACAACAGCACTCTCTCCACCTGTCCGAATCAAATCGCCCGTCAAAAAACAAATTTGTCTCCTTCACTCACTCAGCCCCCTGGTTCACCCCGGATATCCGCATACTAAAAACCCGCAAGCTCCAGCTTGAAAGACTTTACAAAAAAACAGGTTTAACGGTCCATCACATTGCCTAAACTGATCACCCTCAGCTTTACAAGACAGCCCTCAACTCCACCCGTTCCGCCTACTACTCCAACCTCATTCGCACCGATTCCAATAACCAAAAGGCACTCTTCTCCACAGTCAACAATCTCCTCAAACCCTGTGATAACATTTCTACCTCTTTCAACACTGAAAAATGCAATTCATTCCTATCCTTCTGTCAAACTAAAGTCGATATATCCTCCACTCCTCATTAACCACCACTCCCTCCACCCCTCTCTTCCTACCTGCCTCTGTCCCTCCTACCACTCCGCCCCTCTCTAAATTCACACCCGTGTTCCTCTGCCGAGCTCACCAAAACCATCTCTACAATGAAATCGTCAACCTGCATACTGGATCCCATTCCATCATCCCTCGTCAAGCACTGCTTTCCTACCATCTGTCACCTCATCGCCACCATAGTTAACTCCTCCCTCAACTCTTCCTCTGTTCCTTCCTCACTCAAACTTGCTGCTGTTACCCCCATCATCAAAAAACCCGGACTCAACCCTGACATCTTGAGCAACATCCGACCCATCTCCAATCTCCCCTTCCTGTACGAAATTATAGAACGTGTTGTCGCATCCCAAATCAAAGCCCACCTCAACAATAACCAACTCTGAACAATTTAAATCTGGATTCTGCACACAACACAGCACTGAAACCTCCCGCCTCAAAATCACCAACGACCTCCTCCTCACCTCTGACTCCGGCCAACTCTCCATTCTCATCCTCCTCGACCTCACCGCCGCCTTTGACACCATCAACCACTCCATTCTACTATCTCGCCTGCAATCTGTCAATATCACCGACAAAGTCCTCACCTGGCTACACTCCTACCTCACACACAGGAAACAATTCATCCACATCAACAACTGCTCCTCATCCACTGCCCCCTTATCCCATGGTGTCCCCCAGGGTTCTGTGCTTGGTCCTCTTCTCTTCATTCTCTACCTTCTCCCCCTCGGTCAAATTATCTGTCACCACGGTCTCCGCTTTCACTGCTACGCCAATGACGTCCAATTGTACATCTCCACTAAATCCATCACCTCTACTATCCACTCAACTCTGTCCAACTGTCTTTCTGATATTAAATCCTGGATGCAAACAAACTTTCTTTTCCTCAACTCCTCCAAATCCCACATGCTGATAATTGACCCTAACTCCCTCCCACAGACTGCCTCCAACTTCAACCTTACTCTTGACAACTCTGTTCGCCTCCTCTCACTGCCAGAACCTTGGTGTCCTCTTTGACAATAATCTTTCTTTTGATCAACACATTACCCAAATCACCAAAACGGCTTTTCTTTCACCTCAGGAACATTGCTCGCCTCGGACTCTCACTTTCCTTCACTGCTGCTCAGACCCTCATCCATGCCTTCATCACCTCCTGCCTTGACTACTGTAATAGCATCCTCTACGGCACAAGCTCCAAACTCCTCAATAAATTACAATACATCCAGAATGCTGCCGCCCGCCTTCTCACTCACACCCGTTCCCGTGATCATATCACTCCCATCCTTAAAAACCTCCAATGGCTCCCCGTTCCCCACCGCATCCAATTTAAACTCCTCCTACTCACCTACAAAGCCCTTCACAACCAGACCCCCTTCTACCTCTCCGATCTTCTCCACTCATACAGTCCTTCCCGCACCCTCCACTCCTCAAATGCGAACCTCCTTGCCATCCCCCCGACCAAGTACAAAACCTGGGGGGACCAAGCTTTCTCTGTTGCCGCCCGCACCCTCTGGAACGCCCTTCCACAACACATTCGTAACTGCACAGACCTCATATCCTTCAAAACACTCCTCAAGACTCACCTATTCCGCCATGGTTTTTAACATCAATTAATCTTTGCTATTTTTTCTTCTTCTGTTGGTTTTAACTGTTTTTGTTTTAACAGCAGGTTTTATTTTATTCACTTATTTTTGTTGTGAAGCGTCTTTGAGTGATATGAAAAGCGCTATACACATAAAATGTATTATTATTATGATTATTAAAGGTTATAAATGACAAAAGCTGATTTTTAATCTCTATCTAGCTTTCTATTTGGAACTGGCCTGAATGTGGAAAAGGAAACAAAAAGGCTTTTGAATGTGGACATGTTATAATCATGTCCACATTCAATTTGTGGACACACATGAAGAAAAACAGCAAGCATTTTAAACAAATACAGTGTACCTCCCAGAACATGGCAACATTAAACAAGGTCACGACACAAGAGTGCATTGTTTTTCTTCTCAGTGTGTTCTGTTTTGGAGAAAATAATGTCAACTGTCTTGTATAGTGTTCCACCTGTATACATTTTAGGCCCCAGAGACACATCAGATGGAGCAAAGGAAACAGAATCTCTGACAGCTAAATCCTGCATTACACAGAAAGCCCCTTGCACACTAAATTTTTGACAAAAGCAAATAAAACAACTATGCTAAAAGCTCTGAAATAGAGCAGGAAAAAATGCTACTTTGTTTTGGTTGTTACTAGTAGTGCTGTCAAGCGATTAATTTTTTTAATCGTAGTTAATCACATTTTTTCATGGTTAACTCGTAGTTTATCATATTTTATTTATTGTAAAAAATCCCTTGATTTTTCTGTCCCTTTATTTTCTTGAATTTTAATACCCTTAACATGAATAAGAGGATTGATTTTCTTATGCAAATACTTTGTTGAAGCGAAGTCAACCCAAACATATTATTTTTTAAGAATATTCTCCATGCAAGCCCACTATTGCGTTTGTGGAATAAGATTTAATCCACCTGTTTTTAGTCATCACTGGGGGTTGCCATTTTGTCACGTCTTTCAACTGAAATTGGTATCACAGTTGCTCAGGGCTCACGTAACGACCAATCACAGCTCACCTGTTTTCTGAAACTGAGCTACGATTGGTCGTTATTTGAGCACTCAGCGCATCTGTGATGTCATTTTCAGTCGACAGAAGTAATAAAATGGCCGACCACTGAGATGGAAAAAAATTGATGAATTTGACATCTTAACTCATATTCCACAAACACAATATTAATGTGAATGCCTTGTTTGAACTAGAAGGCCTGCATAGAATATATTCTTGTAAAAAAAATGCTAGGGCTTGACTTCCCTTCAACTGAAAAAACAAGCATTAGATTCAACTCACGCAAACAGCCCCTCAGCCCTTTTCAAACACAAACATTCACACACACGCACGCGTGCGTCTTTCAGCTGGTACTAAAAGCATGCTACTGAACACCAATTGATTGGCTAACCTTGTCTTGCTTTAGAGAGAAAATATATACGACAAACACAACACTGAATTTTAAAGGCAAGCGAGGAAAGTCAATCTAATCTAAGCAGTCTATGTAATCATAGGATGTATCTGTATGGACAGTATTTATGTATATGCTGCAGCTACGTATGATCTAAGCTAAATATTAGCTGGATATTTGCATTTGTGTGTTGATCTTGTTGGTTCAATGTTGCAATTAGAAGTACTTAGCCAATTCTGACTTGGGATCATGAGCCGCATCGTGTTATTTTATGGCTAGGCGTGGGCCGAATGAGCCGGCCGGGCCAGCCCGGGCAGGATGACCGACCCCGTGAAGGGCGACTGCTGCCACCGCGGTGTCCCAGCGGCCGCGCAGCTGTGAAGATCTGTGGGAATTGATCCGCCCAGAGTCGCCGCTGCCCACGCTTGCTGGCCGGGACGAAGCGAGCCGAGGAGCTGAGCGCGAATGGGGGCAAGCTAACGTGCTATTGCTACACATTTTCGGCGGCAGGAGCACAAGGCTGCGCGCCATGCGCGCACACATTTTTTTTTTTATTGGTACTTTGTACTTCGCGCGGCTAACTAGGAATCGAAATTTAGCAACGACATTCTAAAATCTGAACGGTTACAGGTGAACCGGAATGATGGAACTGATTCCAATCGAATCCGCGGTTTCGGTGCCCAACCCTAAAGGGGGACACAGCCGGCATGTGTCTGACGAGCAATTCATCCTCATCTTCAATATTTTGAAGCAGATGTAATGCCTCCTCTACATTAAAGCTTTTTTTTTTTTCAAGATACATGTATAGATCATGGTGACCAACAGACTATATCAATGCAGCCGCTGGTTGCTATGGAAACCTTAATCACGCGATCAAAAAAATTGACGGCATCAAAAGGGGGTTGGAATAACTTACGCGCTAAATTGACAGCCCTAGTTGTTAGCAATTATTTTTGCTGATCCTTATTCCCACTTTGTATTACCTCTATGAAAACATAACACAGTAGGTAAAATAAAAATTAATACATTCATGTATTAATGTTATCCCTCATTTTTTTGTTTTTCAATGTAAACTCTGAGACTTAAATATTACCAGCGGACTCACTTTATTTAGTTTTGTTTGTTTTAATGGAGAAATGTAGATATTAATTACCAAGTGTATTTATTTTTTCTCATCTGTGATTTTTTTTTCCATTGTTCAACCGAAGTCATGGTGTAATTTGTTTAAAAGTCATGTGAGCCAGGAAATTTGTGAACAAAGATGACAGAAGAAGTCTGAGTCTGTAGTAGAGGGATCAAAATTTGAGAGGACTTTCATCCATCCATCCATCCATTATCTGTACCGCTTATCCTCACAAGGGTCGCGGGGCGTGCTGGAGCCTATCCCAGCTGTCTTTGGGCAGTAGGCGGGGGACACCCTGAATTGGTTGCCAGCCAATCGCAGGGCACACAGAGACAAACATCCGCACTCACAATCACACCTAGGGGCAATTTAGAGTATCCAATCAACTTACCATGCATGTTTTTGGAATGTGGGAGGAAACCGGAGTACCCGGAGAAAACCCACGCAGGCACGGGGAGAACATGCAAACTCCACACAGGGAGGCCAGAGCCGGGCTCGAACCCACGACCTCTGAACTGTGAGGCGGACGTGCTAACCAGTCGACCACCGTGCCGCCGAGAGGACTTTCACAGATACCAATTTTAGCCCCAAAATTTATGGTATCAAAGCAGAGAAAACTGGTACAGTATTTCTTAATGCCCTATTCTAAAGACTCTTGCATCAACCTTTAGTATTCTGTATGGCCAGGCCAACACGCTGAAGTGGGACTGTACTGGCTGCCGGTTATTGATCGTTGTCCAAACTGTTTGAATTACAAATAGGCCTCACTTGGACAAAACATTTCTAACTTTAGAGTTACTCAAATCGCTGTTGCACATTCATCTCATTAACCCAGTTCCACAGCTATTAGTGAAATATATATGTATTGTCATGACTATGAAGTTTATTTAAACATTAATGACAGAGCACATAAGGAAACAAGGGATCAGCATACTTAATGTTAACAAGTAGAGGTGAGAATCCACACCTGACCTCCAATTTGATGATCAATTCATCTTTGTTCCTTATTATAAATTAAAACAGGATTAATAATAATAATCCATATTTTATATAAGACATTTTTAAAAATGATCAAACTGTGTTTACTCCAACTATTTGAAAAACAAACCCCCAAAACAATAGTGTTTATAATTAATCCTACAAAGCACTTCAGTCTTGTGCGTCTGCATTCATGTCACAGAAAGCTCAGGCTCTTGCTCACTGATTTGGAGTCCCTGACGCGTGAGCTGGTCACCTTGCTCACAAAAACAGCCACACTAACATTACACAAGATAATTGTCCTTATTCATAGTTTTGCCGGGTTGAGTTTTACAATACTTTCCATTTTACATAATCGTATTCATTGCGCTAGTAAGATGAGCAATGAGGAGGAGCTGCACGCAAATCTGTTTTTGTGTCAGACACGAGCGAGTGATTTATGTGAAATGTGTCAGTTAACATTGTTACTACATTTAGGCTTTGTCTACACGTAGCCGGGCTTTTTTAACAAACGCAATTCCCCCCCCGCCTGCGTTGGAACACACATAAAATAAACGCATCCACACGATACCGCAGAAGTGCGTTTTCAAACCCATGCCAAGCCTCTAGACAGCTGTAGTTAGTCAAATACTGTCCATTCAGAAGGAACTTCCGTCCTTCTACGTCACTTCTACGAAACCAAAAACCGGTGCCAAACTCGTTCGGGAGAACCGACAAGAGGTCAGAATTGATTTTAAACCTTTCAACGAGAAGCAGTGGTTGGTTGCGGACAAATAAGTAAGCAAAACGCGCATAGAGAATGGCTATAACCAACACAGCTCTGCGAGAATCCAGGTTGACTCGCATGAAAACACAAGTCCCGCAATGACGTCAAAGCATTGTTGTCGCACGGTGACGACGTAAATCTCCGGGCGTAACCGTTGAAACGAAAATGGATGCCAGATCCGATGAGCATAGAGCTTGACCCCCGATCCTCCACAGCCAGTCCAGGAATACACATAATTGGCCCTTTTTGAAGTGCCACCACCCAGCCTTTTGGAGCGACCTGCCGGAGCCAAAGGAAGACCAATTCATGGTCTTTCCCTTTCAACCCCAGATAGCGCGGACGTGCTGTCTCAGCAGGGGGGTCACAAAAGGCCAAAACTTGCATAAAATGCTGGACCACCTGTGTCTTCATTCAATTAGCCCGTCTCTGGCGGAGCTAGCCGAGACATCAGACCCAGGACGCGCTTCCCCGGGTGTCACCACGCACCTGGATTACGCATCTCAACAACCAAACTGCACATTGGTAGAGCATGTGCCACCCCTAGTGGCGAGTGTGAAGATGGACTGAACTCCGTCTTCAACTGAAAACTCATTAAAGTGATGTTTTAATTTGCGTCCATTGTGTTCGTGTTGATCTCCCAATGCATGATGTTTGAATTTTTTTGCAGTTGTAGTTGTACTTGATTTCTGACCCCTTTTTCAAAGGAAAAAAAACCCACAACAACTGTTATGCGTTCATTATGTGAATGTGACCGACCGGTCGTACAGTGATAAAAGAAAAAAACACAACAACAGGCATTTTAACTTCTCTGCTCATGTGTGCCAAGCTCTCAAAATGTTATTTCACAAATTTGGAAAACCGCCAGCCAGCGCCCAGACGTGAAAGGGGAGGAGGTGCAGCCCCCCCCCTCATTAACATGTGCACATCTCTTATAAAAGGCCGTGAAGAATTTCCTTCTTTCTCTCTCTCACCTGGAAAAACAAAACTCTCTCTCTCTCCTGGAAAAACAAGACTCTCTCTCTCACCTGAGGAAAAAAAAACTTTCTCACGACTCTGGGGAAACGCTTCCAAACTCACTCCCCTGAGAACATCTCGTGAACTTTCTACATTTTTTTAGCGTGGCTTACTAACTCTGCACTATTAACAGCTACCCTCTGATCCGTCCCGGGTCAGAACCTTTGCTCTTCTTTTGTTACTTTTGAGTCGCCCGCCGACCAACCACGGCACACGTGGGGACCCCCAAGGTCTATGGTCCGATCACGGTTCCAGCCTCACCAGCTAGCCAGCACAGCGCGGCCGCACCCCAACAAGGTGTGCCACCTCCCTCAAAGCAGGGTGATAGCATAGAGTTCCGACACAGCCAACCCGCTATCACGACCAGTGTCTGGGCACCTGAAACGGGTAGCCCACCTGGTCTGAACCACGCCGCGTGCTGAGCTGCAGAACCCCATGGCCGTTGCGACCAATTTTTCTTGGTTGAACTTTGTTTTATTTTACTTTTGGACTCGACTTTTCTCCTCCTGAACTACGTGGACTTTTCCGTCCGTTTGGTCCGAAGAATCAACCCAAAATTGGCGTGGTGCCACCTGGTGGCGATCGAGAGTTAGTGCAGGCATAAACCCAATCGCCGCCCATTTATTAAATTAATATTTAACACTAATCATACGCTACACCGTCCACAGCAAAACGCGGATCCATCCGGAGATATCCGCAAATCTCCACTGCGGCCGGAGTTTTGTGTTTTCACTGAAAAAACTGTGACGTGTGGATGATAGGGCTAACCGCAGGCTTATATCCGGCATTTTCAAAAAACATGGCTACGTGTAGACAGGGCCTTAATGTTAACAGCATTAATAATGAATTATTCAAATGTATTAGATTTTTTTCTCAGTCACTTTGCTACACTTCTCTGAATTGAAATTTGCAAAAGAGTAAGCACATTTCTCAAAACAATTTGTACAAATAGCAAAACATCATGGTTCCTCTGCAAAAGCCATGTTCTTTCTCAAAATCCTCATCACATCTCTCAAAAGTAAATATTTGTGTCACTGACCAGTCAGTGCCATCAGAACAACAAGTCTTAGATAGTCAAATTGCTTAGTCATGTTGTCAATATAACAGTGTACTCTGGAGGGACGTTCTGATGTAAATAAACGCTCATATAAGTTTTGATGACAAATTCAATATTCTAAATTGAAAGTTACAACTTTGTGTATGTGGAAGATTGACTGCAAAAGACTGGCCAACTTTCACTTGTTAACTCATTTGATGACTACCTCGTATTAACTCGTTTTTTATAATCCAATCGTGTAGCGCCATCCACGGGTTAAGTCAAGAAATGTGTTTGTGTGCATTTGATGCAAATTTCCAGGCTTGGGAAGCATTGTACTAACGTTCAATCGCCAGCAGATGTCATCAGTTTCGTTTATCAGATCATAGCCAGTACTGTTTTGAGGCTAGGAAAAAGCAACAGGAAGAAGGAACTAACTGCCTATCCAGGTGGGAGGAGGAACAGAGGAACAATACCGTCGATCAAAAAATGGTAATGTGCAGGCATCTGACATTGGAAGACATTCTTTTCAGATTTAAAAGCTACAAAGGGTTCTCCATCATCTGATCAAAATCATGACTGAGAGCATGCTTATATCTACTTCTTTTCTCCTGTGGCTCTCTGACATGTCAGGGGTGGGAGGGGGTGCGTCACTGTTGATCCAAAGGATTACACCATGCTTTGAGGAGTATTTCCCCCATTGCATTGACTGGGCCAAACCAGAAGTACGGGCTTTTTGGCAGTGACTTTTATCACTGGGTTTGTGCAAAAACAACTCTCACCATGTATTGGGGTGTTGAACAATATGGTGTGTATCCTTTCGTGGACTTCCAACCTCCCTTCCCCCTCGGCAAAACATTTGCTTCCAAGCATCAAAGTTAACATGCAGTCACACACGCACACACACACTCATGCACACACGCACACACATGAACTCGCCTGTATATAGCACAATGTTCATACATTTTTTGCAAATTGTAAATAGATAATTGAACTGAATTGAATTGTTGTTGTTGTTTTTTTAATATAAGAAAAGTACTGTTTATGTATGGGTTTTGGGGTGGAAGGAGATGCATGGAATACAAATCAGGCTTCTACTTCTATCTTTCCTTTAGCTCATCATCTTTTCAATCTAAGCGTATGTTCCGCTTTTTCTTCCATAACACCAACTGCCCTTATGTCATCAAACTACTCTTATGTCTTCCTCTCAGCTCTCTTGCCTGCCAGCGCTATCCTCATCACTTTTCTGAAGCACTATTTTAATTTTTAAAAAATGGAGTGGTAATTACCATGCTGTATTCTCTGACAAAGACATTGAAATTGTCATTGCCTACGAACATATATCTTAACCATACATCACGTTTGGATGGTTTCATGGCTTAATGTCTGCAAGCGTGTCGTATTTATCACTGCCGTGACATATGAGAGGTCCCGCGATTGACTGTACGGCCGTTACTCCTCGAAAAAATTCCGGGTATCCTCCAACAACTCCCGACACGCCACATGTATATTCTGATGCATTTCATTGGCTAAGAGACCGAGAATTCGATTTAAAAAAAGAAAATGACGTATACGCTCTCCCGGCTTTAAAGGGAGAAACACGCAAAGTGGTAGAAACGCGGTTATGCGCTCCCTACCTTAATGGGTTAAGTAGTCACCTGCTCTAGTGTGCCACTAACAATGTGTGTTTGCTGATGAGTCAAACACAGAGGTCAAATTTCATGTATGTGTACAGAATAAATTGTGATGATTATTATTATTTTTCACATATGGTGTGTAACACTTTCTGGAAGAGATTATTGATAGGTCACCACACTCAAATGCACAGTAATAGAACTTGTTGTCTTGCTGTTGCATGACAAAAAGTTTGTGTTATGTATGTCTTGCTTCTTACCAGTCGTGCCATAAATCATGTAAATACATGTAAGCAAAAAACAGTAAGGTGAATATCATAAACAATAATGATTAAGGCAACGGTATTGTGCCTCCAGGAAATCACCCCCAACAGGCTTCTGACTGGCTAAAGTGGTAGTTTGGTAAAGATTAAATGGTACTTAGGCATGCAGTTGATAATTTGAAATTGCATTTATCTGAGCTTAGTTTAAAGTGCTATTGTATGGACCTGTGGAATGGCAAAAATACTGATACTGTTCTTAATTTTTAGCTGCTGTTTACGTAAATCTACAGTACATTTACTCTACAACCCTTTGTGTTCTTGCTTATGGGGACAGCTATTTTTAGGTCAAGCTACAAAATACACCATGTACATAAACGCCATAATCTTCATGTACTTAATGAGTTGTGCTAATCTATATCCCTTTTCACACATCTCTCACACATCAAGAAGTTGATGTGCAGTGTTTTTACTCTATGCTACACTTCCTCTGATTAGTGCTGCATAATTTCCATATCAGCCATGGTGTTCACACCTTAGAATTAGTACATCCATCGTTCTCTGCGATCTGTCAACCAGCTCAGTTCAGTAGTGCGTTGTATTAGCAGGCTCCTGTACCTTCAACGCCTTCAAAATTGGATTTTAGATATCAAATCATGGATGGCAGAGAATTTCCTACAGCTCAATCAGGACAAAACTGAGGTTTTAGTTATTGGCCCTGAAGGTCACAGAGAGAAACTTTTACCAGAACTACAAGATTTTAAACCCTCAGAATGTGTGAAGAACCTGGCCGTCATCTTTGACTCTGACCTCAGTTTTATTCCTCATATTAAAAATGCAACTAAGATTCTAAGGTTTCTATCACCTTAAGAATATCGCCAGAGTCCGCCCATTTCTTTCTCAGGCTAACATGGAAGTGCTGATACATGTTTTTATTTCCTGTCGTTTAGATTATTGTAATGCCCTGGTCTCTGGCCTCCCCAAAAACAGTATTTGTTCTTTACAACTACTCCATAATTCAGCTGCTCAAGTGCTGACGTGTGTTTCAGGATCAATTTCAAGGTACTTTTATTAGTTTATAAATGTCTTAATGGTCTTGGGCCATCTTATTTGACTGGTTTGCTTTTACCATACCAACCCTCGCGGATCCTGAGGTCCTTTTAATTATTCCTAGGGTGAGGACCAAAACCCACGGCGAGGCTGCATTCAGCCATTTTGGTCCTCAACTTTGGAATAGCCTGCTAGAGGACGTCCGCAGAGACTGTTGATATTTTTAAGAGGAAGCTCAAGACCTACCTTTTTAGTTTGGCTTTTAAATAATTTAAGTAATTTATCTTTTTCTTTTTATTGGGGATTAATTTATCTTTTTCTTTTGGCGGCACGGTGGTCGACTGGTTAGCACGTCCGCCTCACAGTTCAGAGGTCGTGGGTTCGATCCGGCTCCGGCCACCCTGTGTGGAGTTTGCATGTTCTCCCCGTGCCTGCGTGGGTTTCCTCCGGGTACTCCGGTTTCCTCCCACATTCCAAAAACATGCATGGTAAGCTGATTGGACTGTCTAAATTGCCCCTAGGTGTGATTGTGAGTGCGGATGTTTGTCTCTGTGTGCCCTGCGATTGGCTGGCAACCAATTCAGGGTGTCCCCCGCCTACTGCCCAAAGACAGCTGGGATAGGCTCCAGCACGCCCCGCGACCCTTGTGAGGATAAGCGGTATGGATAATGAATGAATGAATGAATGAATGTTTACTCTATTTGCACTTTCTGACTTTATTCTTTAAAGATATTGTGTAATGGAAGGTATTATAGTTGTCAACTTGACATTTTATACTTGTATTTTCGTTTCATTGCTGATTTTTTTGGTTTGACTCTCTTGACTTTTGTTCTGAAACAGTTTTAGTAGAAGTATTTTATTTTTTTCTACCGTTAAAGGGTTTTACATTGTATTGTTTACACTATTTGAACTACTGACTTTATTTTCAAAACATTTTGCAATGAGATGTATTTTAGTTGTCATTAGGGCCCGAGCAGCGAACCGCTGCGAGGTCCCTATTGTTTCTGTCGAAATTATTAGGGCCCGAGAAGGGACTGCTGCGAGGTCCCTATTGCTTTTGTAGAAATTATTATTATTATTAGGGCCCGAGAAGTGAACCGCTGCGAGGTCCCTATTGTTTTTGTAGGGATTATTATGATTCTTATTAGGGCCCGGGCAGCAAAAGCTGCAAGGACCCTATTGTTTTTGTAGAAATTATTAGGGCCCGAGCAGCGAACCGCTGCGAGGTCCCTATTGTTTTTGAAGGGATTATTATTATTATTATTATTAGGGCCCGAGCAGCAACCGCTGCAAGGTCCCTGTTCTTTTCGTAGAAATTATTATTAGGTTCCAAGCAGCGACCGCTGCGAAGTCCCTATTGTTTTTGTAGAAATTATTAGGGCCCAAGCAGCAAAAGCTGCAAGGACCCTATTGTTTTTGTAGAAATTATTATATTATTAGCGCCCGAGCAGCGAAAGCTGCAAGGACCGTATTGTTTTTGTAGAAATTATTATTATTATTATTACTATTATTATTATTAGGGCCAGAGCAGCGAAAGCTGCAAGGACCCTATTGTTTTTGTAGAAATTATTATTATTATTAGGGCCCGAGCAGCGACCGCTACGAGGTCCCTATTGTTTTTGTAGAAATTATAATAATAATAATAATTATTATTATTTTTTTTTTCTGACCAAATTAGCGCATTTATGAACCCCTAAACATGCACAAAAACTCGCCAAACTCTGCAGTCTAATCGGGCCTGGCGAAAAATTTGATAGTCGCTGTAAATAGCGCAAGCGAAATGGCTCTGTAGCGCTACTTAGAGTAGGAAAACAAAATAGAATTCAGCCCGTTTGACCTAAGCCTACAAAAATTGGCAGGCACGTGCAGCACTCCGAGACATACAAAAAAGTCAATTACAGCCATATTCTAAAATGTACAGGAAGTGAGCTATGAATTTTTGAATGTCCAATTTTGGACCATATTTGCATGTTTACAGGGTGCATACTTTTTCACCCATGTCCCAGAGGATTATTCCAAGTGACTTCAAACTTCCGATATATCATCTTAAGACCTGGGGCAAACACTGGGAATTTTTTTTGGGAGTTTTTGATAAACTATATGACGGAGGAGGGACATAAAATTTGGCGTAATTTTTTTCCTTCGCCATACAGGAGAAAAACCTTAATAACTCCACTGCACATGCTCCAAAAAATGCCAAATTTCACCTGTACGTAAAGAGTTGCGACCTGAAGACATCTATATCATGATTTTCCATTATACATATAGCGCCACTTAGTGGCGACAAACATTTTCATTTTTTACATTTCTATTAACTGCACAGAGCCCATTGAACGAATCCGACTGAAAATTTGTCAGAAAGGCCTCAAGACGTTGATCTTGCTCTACGCTGAATATTTGAACTTTTCGGTAAAGGGCGTGGACTTGACGGTGCCGCAAAATCTGATTATTCAACGTGACAATAAATACAGTTTTAACTTGACTCAGATCATCCAAATTTCTCGAATTTTTTCATATTTGATGATCGCCAAGAGCTGGAGACATCTACGAACTTATTTTTTATCGTAGTGGTAGAGCCACCTACTAGCTGAAGGAAATACATGTTTTTTTTCTTTGATCTTTTTCTCCTTGCAGCTTAACCAGGTCGACCTCAGAATTACTGGGAAGACTCTGTAGACCTTCTTGATGTTAAAATACGATATTTGTGATTTTTCGTGAAAAGCTGTTGCCATGGCAACACGCAGTTCGCTAAAAAAACAATGCTCATTTTGAGGGTCTGAACATGCTCGGAATATCACGAAACTTTGCACATACATCAGGCCTGGCGAAATCATCAATATTTTTTTTATTTTTTGGTGCGATTTGTAAGAAATGGCTTGCTAGCGCCCCCTGGAAATATTTAAAAATTCAGCCCTGGTTGTACTTTTCACCTAGGTCAACGAAGATTTGGTGGTATATGTAACAGTTCAAGACCTACAAAAAAGTCTCTTGGAGCCATATGCTAAACCAAACAGGAAGTCGGCCATTTTGAATTAAGTTTAAAGTATGAATTTGGTCTGATTAAAATAGCTGCTGGAACTTGACACACATGATAATTTCTTCTAAAAATGTACTGACATTTGATAAAAGTCCAATCCTGAAGACATCTTGCAAATGTTTAAAAAAAAATGGCTCGTTAGCGCCCCCTAGAATATTTTTTAAAAATCAGCCCCGTTTGTACGTTTCACCTATATCTACGAAGATTTGGTGGTATATGTATCAGGTCAAGACCTACAAAAAAGTCTCTTGGAGCCAAGTGCTAAACCTAACAGGAAGTCCGCCATTTTAATTTACTTTACAATTCGGCATCACATTGACTTTAAAAGCAGCTGTAATGTGATCCACATGATAATATCTTGTCAAAATTTCACATTTTTGATGAGAGTCTATACCTGAAGACATGTCATGTCATCTTCCAAACCGCTTATCCTATATAGGGTCGCGGGGAGTTGCTGGAGCCTATCCCAGCCGTCAATGGGCGAAGGCAGACTACACCCCGAACTGGTCGCCAGCCAATCGCAGGGCACACATAGACACTGTCACTGAGCGGGAATCGATCCCACGCTGCCCGCACACAACTCAGGCGTGTGTACCACTACACTATCAGCGGACTTACCTGAAGACATCTACGAATTAACTTTTCATTGTAGTGGGAGCGCCATCTACTGGCTAAATGAAGTACATGTTTTATTCATGTTTTTCTCCTGGCAAGTTAGCCAGATCTCCCTCATATTTGCTCGGAAGAGTGTTTACGCCTTCATGATGTTAAAACGCCCAGTTTGCCAGTAACACAATGCTGATTTTGAGAATGTAAACATGCACAAAAACTAATGAAACTTTGCACACATAGAAGGCCTGGTAAATTAATAAATTATTAATTATTCAATCGTGAAATCTTTCAAAGATGGCTCGCTACCGCCACTTAGAATATTTTTAAAAAGTGGCCCCGTTTGTACGCTTCACCTACATCTACGAAAATTTGGTAGTATATGAAACAGGAAGCGACCTACAAATAAGCCTCTTGGAGCCATTTGCTAAACCTAAGAGGAAGTCCGCCATTTTGAATTTAGTTTAAAGTTTGGACTCACCTTGACTACAAAAGCTGCTGTAACTGTAAATTCACGTGATGATTTTGATTATTCGATTCCGATGTGCGAGCATCCTGACGTGCCGGTACCCCAACGTTGCCAGGGCTGCGAGGGCCCTTTATAGCTGCTTGCAGCTCTAGTTATTATTAGGGCTCAAGTAGCGACCGCTGCGAGGTCCCTATTGTTTTTGTAGAAATTATTATTATTAGGGCCCAAGCAGCGACTGCTGCGAGGTCCCTATTGTTTTTGTAGAATTATCATTATTATTATTATTATTTTTATTATTATTATTATTATTATTAGGGCCCGAGCAGCGAAAGCTGCAAGGACCCTATTGTTTTCGTAGAAATTCTTATTAGGGCCGAGCAGCGAAAGCTGCAAGGACCCTATTGTTTTCGTAGAAATTCTTCTTATTATTATTATTAGGGCCCGAGGAGCGAAAGCTGCAAGGACCCTTTTGTTTACGTAGAAATTCTTCTTCTTCTTCTTCGGTCCCGAAGGTCAGAGAGAGAAGCTTTTACCAAAACTACACATTTTTAATCCCTCACACTGTGTGAAGAACCTTGGCGTCATTTTTGACTCTGAGCTCAGTTTTATTCCTCATATTAAAAATGTAACCAAGATTGGTTTTTATCACCTTAAGAATATCGCCAGAGTCCGCCCGTTTCTCTCTCAGGCTAACAGTGCTGATGCATGCCTTTATTTCCTGTCGTTTAGATTACTGTAATGCCCTGCTCTCTGGCCTCCCGAAAAAGAGCATTTCACCACTGCAACTACTGCAGAATTCAGCCGCTCGGGTGCTGACGAGAACCCGAGGGCGGGAGCACATTACGCCAGTTTTGAAATTGCTGCATTGGCTCCCTGTGTGTTTCAGGATCGATTTTAAAGTACTTTTATTAGTTTATAAATGTGTTAATGGTCTTGGGCCATCTTATTTATCTGATTTGCTTTTATCATACCAGCCCTCGCGGATCCTGAGGTCCTCTGGCGCCGGCCTTTTATTTATTCCAAGGGTGAGGACCAAAATGCATGGCGAGGCTGCATTCAGCCGTTTTGGTCCTCACCTTTGGAATAGCCTGCCAGAGGACGTCAGGTCTGCAGAGACTGTTGATATTTTTAAGAGGAAGCTCAAGACACACCTTTTTAGTTTGGCTTTCAACAACTTTTAAATAATTTATCTTTTCTTTTGATTGAAGATAATTCTATGTTTTGCTTTGAATGTTTTAAAGCACTTTGAGTTGCATTTTTATGTATGAAAAGTGCTATATAAATAAAATGTGATTGATTGATTGATATCTTGGCAGACATGCTCGTCAAAGTAACGGTGGCGCGTGAACTCGGGCACTGGTGCGGCGTCGATGTTCGTCGGCGGTGTTGCATCGATTGACAAACAGTTTTGGCAGATCGCTAGATCAGAACCTAACGGTATCTTGGAGTTTTTCGCGTAGCAGACCCGAACATCATAGCTTTGTAGCGCCATAAGCCATCCGGTGATGCGCGCATTTGTCACGACTCCGTCCCTAATGCGTTAGTTGTTGAGAAAGGTGACCGGATGATGGTTTGTATCAATGATGACCTTTTGACAACAAATATAGTATGAAAAGTGTTTGACTGCCCAGACCGTGGACAGCAAGGCTTTTTCGCAGTCTGAGTATTTTAACTCTGGACCGTTGAGCGTTTTGCTGGCGTACGCAACGACGCGTTTGTCTTGGTCGTGTTTTTGGTATAAGCCTGCGCTCAAACAATAGTCCGAGAAGCCTACTTCCAGGAAGAATTATTTGTCGCTGTCAGGGTATACAAGGCAGGGGGCTGAGCATAACTTCTGTTTCAGCGTGTTCATGGCTTTTTCTTGGTCGACGCCCAAGATGAAAGGTGTGTCCTTTTAGAGAAGGTTAATAAGAGGTGCTATGTCAGCAAAGTGCTCAATGAACTGGTGGGAGTAGTTGCACACGCCAAGGAAGCTATGAAGTTTTGACACATCGGTGGGGGCTTTGATCACAAGAAGGCCTTGAATGCGACTGGATTATTGTTCAATCCCATTTGGGCCAACCAAGAGCCCCACATAGTTGACCTTTGTGTGGCACCACTGTCTTTTCAAGAGGGACAGTTTGGCGCCAGCTGCAGACAGCTGTCCAAGCACGTGGTCGACTTCCGCCAGGTGATCCTCCAAAGAGGGACTCCTCATCATTATGTCGTCGACATAGATGAGGTTGCCCCATGGCGGCGGCATCAGGGCATGCCTTATTGAGGAAGATGTTGAATTTGGCATTTGAGTTGGCGTAGCCAAATGGGCACCTAGTGAAAGTGTATTGTTTGTTCGCGAATGTGAACGCTAACTTATGTTGATCTTTGGGGTCAACTGGGATCGTCCAGAAACCCGATGCCACGTCACTGGTGGTGAAAAATTTCGCGTTTCGCACTTTCAGAAGTTCTTGTTCACTTTGCGTCATGGGCCATTGTGAAAGAGGAACCCATTGGTTCAACTTGCAGTAGTCGATTGTTGGTCTCCATTTGCCGCTTGGTTTCAAGACCGGCCACAGTGGAGCCGAGTATGTGCTGTTGCGGATTATGCCCTTCTCCAGGGCGGATTATGCCCTTCTCCAGCATGGCATCGATAGTCTCCTGCATCGGTTCGTCGGAGGCTATGGGGATTTTGTACTTTCGTACAAATGTCGGCGGAGCTCCGGGCTGTGTAGGAAAGCGGACCGCGTCCAGGTCCGTCAGACCACAATCCAGGGAGTCCTTAGCGAAAGAGGAAGTATATTTCATGAGTACGGCACGCAAGCGTTGGCGATCCAGATCGGATTGTAGCGCATCAGCGCTAAGCAAGATCTCTTGGATGTGTGCCTCAAATTCCGGATACGGTTGGGGGCACTCATCTGAGGGAGTCGCCGGCTGAAGTGGCTCGGGCTCCGTGGGCACGGAGTTGGATGGCGCTAGTGGCAGCGTGCTGAGCGTGTGGACCACTAGCTGTTGATCTACAGCCAGGTCTACCCTGACAATGTCTTCATCGCTTTTAGGACCTATCGGGTTGACAGCGATGATTCGAGACGGCCGAGTGAGTTGTCTGCCGTCCACGCAATCAGTTGGAAATGAGTTGGGCAGAATGTGGCCCACCACAGGAACTGTGAGGGTGAAATCGTGAAAGTCTGAGCAGATGAGCAGGCCCAGCCTGGTTGCTTTTGGTATATGGATGTTGTGTGGTCTGAGATTGTGGGCCAAGATGAGCGTGGTGATGGAAGTATCCACGATGGGGGTGGCTTCCAAAGACAGCATCAGGTCAGCAAACTCAGGTGAGGGCTGAAAGAACGCGGAGCTACTAGCCATAGACTGGTTTGCTCGCGCAGCCAAGCGGATGGGAATGTTGATGGTTGCGGCTGGGTAATTACTTCATCCTCGTTGAGAACTTAACAAGCGTCCGGGATGGTTTGCCCGGACTTCATGTTCGAAAGACTGGGTACACAAGCCCAAGGTTCAGATGTGGTGGTAGACCACAAGACATTATTAATGGTGTCTACCTGGACCGCGAGACGGACGAGTAAGTCCGCACCAACGAAGATGGTGTGGGGTGCATCAGGCACTACCATGAAATAGTGGGTCAGCAAGCGCTGCCCCCACTGGAAGTTCAAGGCGCACACGCCCATTGCAGTGACTGCAGATGGGGGCTCCGTGTTCAGCGGAAAACGGTACGACTTGGGCGCAAAGAGGAAGTCAGACTTGTTAGCGCGTAAGTCCTCGACAAAAGATGAAGTGACGGCCGACTTGTCGGCCCACAAGGCAAGAACAGCATCTTCTACAAGGGTACCTTGCAGTCTGACACCCCCACAGACATGGGGGGACGTACCTTTCATTATGTCGTGGTGGGTCAAAATGGCACAGAAATGTGTCGTAATTTTGCAGGTGACTTTTGTGAGGCGGTTCGGGGTCTTTCAGCTTAGGGTTCACTGGCCCCGGCGACACATCAACGTTACCCATTTCGGTGTTAGATGGCTGTACTTGGCTGACAGCGCAACACTGGGTTTGGCTGAGATCAGGTGGCCGTGTCGGCCTGTTACACTTGGTCCCAGATTTTAAGATTATTGTAGTCAATGAGGTGTTTAAAACGGAAGAGCAAGTCCTGACCAATGAGCAGTGGAACTGACTCGATAGGTGACACGTAGACTGGATGGACGAACTCCATGGTCCCTATGGACCAGTGGAGCATAGCCACAGAATTTAATTGGGTGTTTGTACCAAGCGCGAAGGAGTGCTTCTCTTGCCGCTGATCGACGGCTACCCGCGTGGTTAGCTAGGCCAGGCGAGTGAGCACGAGAAGTTTCTAATTCCTAGAACTATACAGGGCGCGAGTCTTCCACTCTAGCGCCGGCAAACATGCATGTACTATATGCGATTGTTAATTGCCACTTTTCAGCGCGGCAACGTCACACTGTCGACACAACTTAATTCCAGTCAAACTGAAATGGCACGTGCACACAACAATCTACTCTCTCATAACGTACGTACTTAAATCTAAATCACTGCGCTCTCAAACAGTGCTTTGCTCACTCTATTCTAACTCTAGTGATACATCCAAGATGGCGACTTGAAACACGTGTTTCCCTTCAAGTAAGGTGTCACTACACGTGTCTCGGGGACTCAGATGAACAACAGGCTACGTGAACTCAGATGAACCATATGCTGCGTGGAAACCTCCCAGGCTAGTGGATTTGTGTGTGTTTTCATCAAATAAAATTTTATCTAGCCTCATACAGGGCCCCACTCTGTAGCGTATGTTTGGTATTACATATTAATTTAATAAATGGGCGGCGATTGGGTTAATGCCTGCACTAACTCACGCTTGCCGCCAGGGGGCACCACGCCCGTTTTGGGTTGATTCTTTGGACAAAACAGACGAAAAAGACCTCGTAATTCAGTCTTAATATATGAAGGCGCTACAATAAAGATTTGGAAGTCCGGTTTACCAGATCAATGATTGGAACTTTGACTCAAACACACAATTCACACTAGGTTTCTGTAAATGACAATGATTTATTTTCTACAGCTATGGAAATCTAAATGACACACTACAATATTCAGAAGCAGGAATAGAAACACATCAAAGAAATCCTATACTAAGACAAGTCTAAATAAATGAAGGAAACGAATATTGAAGGTTTGTGACGAAAGGGGGCATTGGAGACTGGACGATATGAGTGTGCGTGCGTGTGTGCGTTGTGCGTGTGTGCGTGTGTGCGTGTACGTGTAATGAGCAGTGAGCTAGCGTACCCGGCTAAAGTTAGCTGACTTATGCCAAGCTCTACTTGATTCCCAAAATTAATTATGCACCAATCGTGTGGCCCGTAAGGGATTGTAAGCTGCACTTACGGGTTTTGGTTGGCGTCACTGGAAAAGGGAGGAGACGTTGCCGTGGAGAGTGACGTCACAGGGGAGCCAGAAGAAGAAGAAGAAAAGTTGAGTCCAAAATTGAAAAGCGAAAAACAAAGTTCAACCAAGGAAAATTGGTCGCAAAGGCCATGGGGTTCTGCGGCTCAGCACGTGGCGTAGTTCAGACCTGGTGGGCTACCCCTTTCAGGCGCCCAGACACTGGTCGTGCGGGAACGTTGGCTTTTTCCTCGCTGTGATCCTCGTTGAGAGAGGGTGTCACACCTTGTTGGGGTGCGGCCACGCTGTGCTGGCTAGCTGGTGAGGCTAGAACCGTGGTGACCACAGACCTTCGGGTCCCCACGTGTGCCGTGGTTGTTAGGCGGGCGACTCAAAGTAACAAAAAAAAGAGGGAGGTCAACACGAACACATTGGACGCAAATGAAAACATAATTTTAATTAGTTTTCAGTGGACGACGTGGTTCAGTTCATCTTCACACTCGCCACTGGGGGTGGCACGTGCTCTACCAATGTGCAGTTCGGTCATTGAGATGCGTATTCCAGGTGGGTGGTGATGCTTGGGCAGCTCGTCCTGGGGGTGTGATGTCTCGGCTGGCTTCGCCAAAGACAGGCCAATTGAATGAAGACACAGGGGGTCTAGTGTCCTGATGTTGGCCTTGTCTCCAGTTATGGCCCTTTGAGCTCGCATGTCCATGCCATTGGGTTGGGGGGTGGGGCCATTCGGGGTTGGAAAGACCAGACGTTGGCGTCCTTCTCTGTCTCTCCAAAGGCTGGGTGCGGGCATCTGGATGTGTATTCCAGGTCTGGCGGGGGAGGCTTGGCGGTCTAGCCCATGTGCTCTTCCGACCTGACATCCATTTTTGTTACAGAGCCATATGCTAAACCAAACAGGAAGTCGGCCATTTTGTATTACGTTTAAGGTATGAATTTGCCCTGATTACAATAGCTGCTTGAACTTGACCCACATGATAATTTCTTCTAAAAAACTGAAGACATCGCCGAACGTATTTTTCATCCTAGTGGTAGCACTACCTACTGGCGAAAGGAAGTACATGTTTTATTGTTTGATTTTTTTTCTCCTCGCCAGTTAACCATTTCAATCCCAGAATTGCTCGGAAGACTCTGTAGACCTTCCTGATGTTAAAATACGATATTTGTGATTTTTCATTCAAAGCTGTCGCTATGGCAACGGGCAGTTCACAAATAAAACTACGCCAATTTCGACGGTCTAAACATGGATGAAATCTCACGAAACTTTGTATACACATCAGGCCTGGTGAAATCATCTTTTTTTTTCTTTTACTTCGCAAATGTTTAAAAAATTGGCTCGCTAGCGCCCCCTAGATTTTTTTTTTTTAAATCAGCCCCGGTTGTACGTTTCACCTATAGCTACGAAAATTTGGTGGTACAGGTCAACACCTACAAAAAAGTCTCTTGGAGCTATGTGCTAAACCTAACAGGAAGTCCGGCATTTTGAATTTACTTTACAATTCGGCATCACATTGACTTTTGACTTTAAAAGCAGCTGTAATGTGATCCACATGATAATATCGTGTCCAAATGTCACACATTTGATGAGAGTCTTCACCTGAAGACATCTACAAACTAACTTTTCATCGTCGTGGGAGCGTCACCTACTGGCTAAATGTAGTACATGTTTTATTCTTTCATGTTTTTTCCCTGGCAGGTTAGCCAGATCTCCCTCATATTTGCTCGGAAGAGTGTTTACGCCTTTATGATGTTAAAACACGCAGTTTAACACAATACTGATTTTGAGAATGTAAACATGCACGAAAACTCATGAAACTTTACACACATAGAAGGCCTGGTAAATTAATCAATAATTTAATTATTAAATTGTGCAATCTTTAAAAGATGGCTCGCTACCGCCCCCTAGAATATTTTTAAAAAGTTTGTACGCTTCACCTACATCTATGAAAATTTGGTAGTATATGAAACAGGAAGCGTCCGCTGATAGTGTAGTGGTACACACGCCCGAGTTGTGTGCGGGCAGCGTGGGATCGATTCCCGCTCAGTGACAGTGTCTATGTGTGCCCTGCGACTGGCTGGCGACCAGTTCGGGGTGTAGTCTGCCTTCGCCCATTGACGGCTGGGATAGGCTCCAGCAACTCCCCGCGACCCTGTTTCGGATAAGCGGTTTGGAAGATGACATGACATGACATGAAACAGGAAGCGACCTACAAATAAGCCTCTTGGAGCCATATGCATATGCATAAGAGGAAGTCCGCCATTTTGAATTTAATTTAAAGTTTGGACTCACCTTGACTACAAAAGCTGCTGTAACTTGATTCAAATGATAATTTCGATTATTCAGTTCCGATGTGCCGATACCCCAACGTTGCCAGGACTGCGAGGGCCCGTTATAGCTGCTTGCAGCTCAAGTTATTTTTTTTTCTGACCAAATGGTGACATTTTTGAACCCCTAAACATGCACGAAAACTCATCAAACTTTGCAGTCTCATCGGGCCTGGCGAAGAATTTGATATTTTAAAATCACTGTAAACAGCGCAAGCGAAATGGCTCTGTAACGCCACCTAGAGTAGGAAAATAAAATAGAATTCCAGCCCGTTTGACCTAGGCCTACGAAAATTGTCAGGCACGTGTAGCACCCGAGACGTACAAAAAAGTTCATTACAGCCATACTTAAAAGTGTACAGGAAGTGAGCTATGAATTTTTCAATGTCCAATTTTGGACAATTTTTGCACGTTTATAGGGTCCATACTTTTGCACCCATGTCCCAGAGGATTATTCCTATCTACTTCAAACTTCGGATATATCATCTTAAGTCCTGGGGCAACTAATGGGAAAATGTTTTTGAGTTTTGGATAAACTATATAACGGGGGTGGGGCATCAAATTTGGCGTAATTTTTTTCCTTCGCCATACAGGAGAAAAACCTGAATAACTCACATGCTCAAAAAAATGCCAAACTTCCCCTGCACCTGCGACCTGAAGACATCTATATGATAATATTCCATTATACATATAGTGCCACCTAGTGGCGACAAAAATTGTCATTTTTAAAATTTCTATTTACTGCACAGAGCCCGTTGAACAAATCCGACTGAAAATTTGTCAGAAAAGCCTCAAGACGTTGATCTTGCTCTACGCCGAATACTGTGACTTTTCGGCGAAGGGCGTGGCCTTGACGGTGCCGCAAAGTCTGATTATTCAACGTGACAATAAATACAGTTTCAACTTGACTCAGATCATCCAAACTTCTCGAAATTTTTCATCTTTGATGATAGCCAAAGGCTGAAGACATCTATGAACTTATTTTTCATTGTAGTGTAGCGCCATCTAGTGGCTGAAGGAAATACATGTTTTTTTTCTTTTATGTTTTTATCCTAGCAGGTTAAGTGTCCACCTCATCTTTTCTCGGAACAGTATTTAGGACTTCCTAATATTAAAATACAAAATTTGTGATTTTTTCGTGAAGAGCTGTTGCAATGGCAACATGCAGATCGCCCAAAAAAACGACTTTTGAGGGTTTGAACATGCTCGAAATCTCACGAAACTTTGAACATACATCAGGCCTGGCGAAATCACCAATATTTTTTTTTTTTTTTTATGTAATTTCTAAAAAATGGCTCGTTAGCGCCCCTTAGACATTTGTAAAAATCCAGCCCCAGTTGTACGTTTCTTCGAGATCTACAAAAAATTGGTGGTATAGGTATCAGTTCAAGTCCTACAAAAACGTCTATTGGAGCCATATGCTAAACCAAACAGGAAGTCGGCCATTTTGAATTAAGTTTAAAGTATGAATTTGCTCTGATTACAATAGCTGCTGGAACTTGACCCACATGATAATTTCTTCGAAAACCCTACTAACATTTCATAAAAATCGAAGCCTGAAGACATCTCCGAAATTATTATTCATCATAGTCATTCATCATTTTTTCATTTGAAGTGTCCCAACCAACATGGTAACTTTTTATATACTTCGTAGGTATAAGGCTAGTACAGAAGTGATTCTGATTCTAATGATAAACGTGTAGTCCAGTGTGGATCTCATGGTGATGGTTGGTGGCTGTTACATTGCATTGTTAATCTTAGTTTATTATTATCAATGGCCAAGGGGAAGAAACTGCCCCTGAATCTGCAAATCCTGCTGACTGTGGAACCTCCTGCTAGATGTCTGCATGGAAAACAGGTGGTGGGGGTGGGTAGGCTCCAAGGAGATGTGCTGGGCTCTGGGTAGGCAACACTTCTGTCCAATGTCTTGAATGGAGGAGAGCATGGTCCCGATAATTTACTCCTCTGTCATCACCAGTCTCTGCAGACTCCTAGTTTGAGACCTTTGCAGGCCCCAAACCAGGCAGAGATGCAGCTGTACAACTTAAAAAATTGCAGCTTGAATAAACGACAAGCAATATTTTTGGTATCCCAGCTCTTAGGTGGATGTGGTTTCTGCCTTTCATCTTTTCACGCCACCACACAAACACAAAATGTTATGTTGTGAAATATGTAACTAAAATATTACTGTTCTATTTAGCAATGTCTTTGTACCTGAAATTATTTCATTACTTTGTGACCCTTAAAAATAAGGGGAAAAAACATGATATTTCACCCACCAATAGTGATAAGATGACAATTATATGATCTGCCCTAAATTCCAATCATGTGATCACATCAGCACAACTCCAGTTTTCAGATAATATGATCTGAAATCCTCTGATGTGATTGGCCACATGGCCACATTGGTGTTTCGACCACCGCTAGTCTAAAATGACATTAAAATTGTAATTCTTTAATTCAAGTCTAAAAAGACATTAAAATTGTAATTCTTTAATTCAGTAATGATCAATTGTACAAAGTATTAAATATACCTGTAATCTTTGTGTATTTTTTTCTGTAAGTGTAGGGGAATACAATTACACTTTTCATATCCTACATGACATTGTGACATGAAATCAAGGCTGCTTAAGATCAAGATTTAAAAAAAAAAAAAACATTTGCATAAAAGAACTGATGATGTCAATCGGACTATCCAAGTTGTGCATTTATGATAAAGAAGAAATCTTGCTTCCTGCTTTACATCACTGTCTATTGCTGCAATCAGCACAACTTCACGATCACTAGAAGCATGGCAATGTCTCTCTTACCTTGTTCTGAAGTTTGCCGTTTGTGGGTGCCCATCATACAAAGACAAAAAGTCATATTCTTCTTCGATAGCAAAAGATTGAAAAACTATATGAATCCTGTTGCCCTCTCCTGCGACGATCACCCAGGTACAGTTTGCTCCATTGGGATAACCATATGGAAACCCAGGGCTTTCTATTGACCCATTCCTCCCCTTTAAAGTGCCTCCACATGTATGGATGAAACCTGGAAAGGAAAAAAAACACTCATTAAATAGGTACAGTAAAGGTGAATGACTCATGTTCAAAACACTTAACATAGTAAACAAAATGAGGTGATTGGAGGCATCCCTGCAGAAGATACATACATTCAATTGGTGTCTACATCCAAGCTAAAGTAACTCAAACAGGTAAATGATTCCTGTACAGATGATACTGTTTTCTTCGCAAAGAAAGCCTGGATCACCAATGTTGTTGCTGTTTTTGCTAATGTTTTATGTTAAAATTATTGTATGATCCTATTAAGTCCAGATGTATTTAAAGAGAAATTTGTTTGGAAAAAGCACATGCTTTTCTTTTGAAAGACAGTGTCAGAGAAGAAAATAATCTCTGGGATTTTTTTTTTTACGCAGAGCCAGGTTTTGTGGTTCTATTTCTGGTTGCAGTTGTCCTTCAGCAGGTTGTATGTTCTATCTACCCATCCATCCAGTGCTGGGTGATATGGAAAAAATATTTTATCACGACATAGGCCATTTTACATAACAATAAAGATATACCACAATATATTTTCAGTTATTCTAGTATGATGGGAAAATGAGTCTTAAAATTTGCTTCATGAACCAGTTGTATTTTTTGACTCCTCTAGATTGAGGATAGGACAAATATCGGCCGAGCAGATTATCCGTTCCGATATTCTGCATTTTGGCAAACATCGGCATCAGCCTTTTTTAACAATCTAATTGCTGATAATAAATCAATTTAAAACTGTTGAAATCAAAACAAAGGTACTATGTGAAAGTTTAACATTTGTCATTATTGAAATTTTGGAGGACTTAATTAACTGTCGAAAACTGTTTTCATTTACATTTTTAAGACATGCTGACGAGCCTGGGTGCTCCCTGAACTTTTTGTTAGAATTTTATAACAAAGATGTATTTTGCCAAAAATTGTAATAATAATTTTTAAAAAAATTAACATTATCCAAATCTGAAAAATTGTTCAATAAACATATGCTTTAAGTGCGTGGGACAGGGAATTGAACACATTTAAAATGTTGTATTAAACAATGAAATATCCATCTCGCAGTGAACGCTTTTTCGAATTGGTAAACATTAACAGAGTATTTAAAGGGACACTTGGGTGAGCTTAACATTGGCACTTATATAATAGGTTTGAATGTAAAAATGACATTTGTACTAAAATGCCCACCTCGAAAGACTCTGTAGTGATTTAAGGTAGGGGTGGGTGGATCGATCCAAATATCGATATAATCGATACTAAGCAAGTACTTGGATCGGATCGATACTATTGTCCTGAATCGATACTTCACTCAAAGCGCGGCTTCTCCCCTCCCTCTCTCTCGCCCAGCGCCTCCCTCTACTCTCTGTGTCTCTGCCTGAGTGAGTGACTCAGGCACACTTTTAGCCCTTCCCTGGCAGAGAGGGCGACGGGAGAGTGAGAGAGCGGCAGGAACCTAAAGCAATACAGAGTCAAATAAGAAGTAGAGCGCGATGTGGACTTTTTTTTACAACAACAGAAAAGGACAGTGCCAATTGTGATTTGTGTAATAAAGTGCTCCGCTACTGTGGTAACACCACGAATTTACACAAACATATGAAAAAAAGCTCACCCTACATGGAGCAACGAGCTACAAGCGAAGTTGAGGGAGGAGGATCAGGGGGGAAATCCCCAAGCCAGAACACCCCCACAGAGACAACGTACTCTGGCCGAGGCTTTTCAGACAAAAAAAATAAACAATAGTTGTAGTAGAAGTATTTTATTTTTTAATAGTGTTAAAGGTTTTTACATTGCATTGTCTACTGTATTTGCACTTTCTGACTTTATTTTTAAAATATTGCACAATGATAGGTATTATAGTTGTCAACTTGAAATTGTTATATTTGTGTTTTCGTTACATTGCTGCTTTTTTTGGTTTGACGCTCTTGACTTTTTTTATGAAACAGTTGTAGTAGAAGTATTTTTTTTTTTTTTTACTGTTAAAGGTTTTTACTAGTGTTGTTCCGATACCGATACTGGTCTTGGAAAGTATCCCGACACCACCTAAAAACACTGTTATCGGTATCTGCGAGTACTTACAAATAACGTGCCGATGCCAGGAGATATAATGTCGGCGATATGTAACTACTTCAACATAGAAACTCCAGCTAGAGCGAATGTTGCAAGAGGCGGAACCAAAGTGGCCAGGTTCAATACGTTAAACCTGATGCAACATTTGAGAACGAAACATGTGAACGAGCATCAAGAGCTTGCGGCGGCGGCGACAGCGAGCATTAACAAGGGGAATTGACCGCAACAACTAACCCTGCTCAATTTACATTGAATGCAGCACCTTGTATCTTGCTAATTCACGACACTGGTGTGTGGTGACTGTTCAGTATTAGCCGTCGCTATTGGCCCAGAGCGGACGCTCTTAACCAATGACGGGGCTGCTTTTTCATGTTGAGAGAAAAAAAACCCAGTGAGTTTCAGGAGAAATAATGTTGGCGGCAATATGGAACTACTGTACTTCAACATAGAAACTCCAGCAAGTACAACAGCTAAGTGCAAAATTAGCGGTGCGAAAGTTGCAAGAGGTGGAACTAAAGTGGCCAGGTTCAATACGTCAAACCTGATAAAACATTTGAGGACAAAACTCATCGAGGACGATGTGAACAAGCACCAAGAGCTTGCGGCGGCAGTAGCAGCAGCGAGCATGAACAAGGGGAATGGACCGCATCAACAAACCCTGCTCAATTTTGGATTTTGGAGTTAAACTTGTTGGATTTTTCTACTGCTTGTTTTTGGTTTTGAAAGTGGATTTGGGAGCGGAAGTTGTTGCGATGGGTCACTAATACTCAAAACAAACTTTTATAATAATGTCCTATAGCTTTTGTAATTAATCCGGCACAATCTCTCTCAAAGATACCTCGTGTATATTATTTCTTATTTTTTCCTGTTTCACAAAGGTTTTTAAGTCTGATCAAGCCATGATAGCGATGGTTTTACATTCAAGTGAGTATGCAGTTCTTTAGAATTACAAGGAAAAAATGCTCTGTCTGGTGGCTGTTACAGTGCATATTGTTAATCTTAGCCAAGTCTGGTATCGGTACAGTATCAGCATCGGCCGATAACGCACAGCTGGGTATTGGAATCGGTATCGTGGCCAAAAAATGGCATTGGAACAACACTAGTTTTTACATTGTATTTTTTACACTATTTGAACTACTGACTTTTTCAAAACATTTTGCAATGGGATGTATTTTAGTTGTCATGTTGACATTATTTGTATTTTCGTTACGGGTGGTCGACTGGTTAGCTTGTCCGCCTCACAGATCAGAGGTCGTGGGTTTGATCCCGGCTCCGGCCTCCCTGTGTGGAGTTTGCATGTTCTCCCCTTGCCTGTGTGGGTTTTCTCTGGGTGCTCCGGTTTCCAAAAACATGCACCGTAAGTTGATTGGACACTCTAAATTTCCCCTAGGGGTGAGTGTGGATGTTTGTTTGTCTCGGTGTGCTCTGCGATTGGCTGGCAACCAATTCAGGGTGTCCCCCGCCTACTGCCCTAAGACAGCTGGGATAGGCTCCAGCACGCCCGCGACCCTTGTGAGGATAAGCAATATGGATAATGCATGGATGGTATTTTCGTTACATTGCTGCTTTTTTTGGTTTGACTCAGACTTTTTCTCTGAAACAGTTGTAGTAGAAGTATTTTATTTTTTTATACTGTTAAAGTTTGCATTGTAGTTATTTAATAAAAAACACACGCATATATACATATATATATATACATATACATATATATATATATATATATATATATATATATATATATATATATATATATATATATATATATATATAAATATATATATATATATATATATATATATATATATATATATATATATATATATATATATATATATATATATATATATAGCGGACAAGAGCATGAATGTGCACACGAACCCTGACTGGTTATTTTTCGGACATTTAGCGACGCTAAACGGCGGCTTGCAGCAGCAGCTGCAGATTGGAGCTTTACGGCTCCTTCTTCCCTCCCCGGCTAAAGGTAGGATTGGGACAGCTGTTAGCACAACAACATTAGCTCCTTACTGTCCACCCAGCGTGTGGAGGTGAAGATGAGTTTGCAGCCGCCACCTTCTGCCTGAGTGAAGCGGCGTGAGAGTGACGAAAGCACTCATCGAACAGTGAACAAAATGTTCCAGCGAGGCTGACTGCACAGCCGTGTGTGGCCGCATTGGAACGTGCCATTTCGGCTGTTACCTTCCAAATTGGCCGGCGCGTTGTAAGTCGAAAAACTGGGGACATTCCGCATCCAAATTAAATGTGCACATCTACTCATTCCCACTTCAGTCTCTGTAAATATCCTGACTGGTGTTTAATGCCTATCCTAACCATGATCAGCAAAGAAGCTTTTTTTTAAAGCAAAGAAGCAGTGTTTTTTTTTGTTGGTCTTTTCTCTAAGCAAAGCACTGTGCGCTCGTCCCAGCCTAAATCTATGTAGCTCTGCTGACTTCCACATTTCCTCATTCTCATATAAATCAGCCACAGAGAGGTTAATCCTTTTGATATGTTGAAGTGGGCATTAGTAGGGACGTCCGCATACATTTTGGTGCCAATTGATCGCTGTTCTTGCACGTTATAAGCAATAAAAGTACAATGATTTCCAATGGAGGGTTTGGAATCGGATACTTGCGTGACTCTGGCCGAACAAGGATAGAACGGTCCTGATTAACAACTGGCGTTATTCATGGGGTTACTTATTTCCTAATTTCTTCAAAATGAATGGATAAAGTAGAAAATGGCAACTCTTTTCATTTTCCTGATCAAAAAATATATAAAATGAACTTGTTAGTGAAAACATTGCCATCCTGGCCCCACCATCCCTTTAATGGATTTAGCGTTACGCTTTCAAACACTTGTGGGTTTCGGTTTCTTCACTCCGAAAATTGAGGGGGCTCTCTTTTATAACTAATTGTACATAACGTATGATGCTGTTCACGCAAACTTTACGTTTTTTGTTTTGGCTTATGGCGTATCTGAGAGACATGTCTGACTTGCTGGCTGGCGGCTGTGAAGTGTACTCGTCGTGTTTTCTCTTCTGATGCGTTTCGTTTATTGTTTTACTTGATTATGTGCAATGTAGTGTTGCTGGCTTTTGTTTGAATCGACGGGGGGGACGGCACAACGTTATTGCACCTGCTGGGCAGAAGCATCGCAGCGCAGCTCAACTCAGCTGTATTTATAAAGCACTTTAACAACCATCGATCAAAAGAGGTAACAAATTATATCTAGTAACATACACACACAGAGTCGTCCACTCACAACCACCATCATCCAAGAGAGAACATATACGGTGCATGTAAGCAAATGACTGCTGATGCAAAATTAATAGAGGCTACTGTCTGACAGTCAATGAAAACGAACCAGTTTACACTACTGAAGTGTACCAAACTGTTTTCATTAACTGTCAGTATTTCTGTATTGAAGGTTTTAACAGATTTGCAAAAAAGAATTAGCCCTCCACACCTGTATAGGGCCTGTATTTTTTTTTTTTTTAATTACTCCATTACAACATTTTTGGTTTTTTAAATATTTGTTTTATTTTCGGGCGGCACGGTGGACGACTGGTTAGCACGTCCGCCTCACAGTTCAGAGGTCGTGGGTTCGATCCCGGCTCCGGCCTCGCTGTGTGGAGTTTGCATGTTCTCCCCGTGCCTGCGTGGGTTTCCTCCGGGTACTCCGGTTTCCTCCCACATTCCAAAAACATGCATGGTAAGTTGATTGGACTGTCTAAATTGCCCCTAGGTGTGATTGTGAGTGCGAATGTCTGTCTCTGTGTGCCCTGCGATTGGCTGGCAACCAATTCAGGGTGTACCCCGCCTACTGCCCAAAGACATCTGGGATAGGCTCCAGCACGCCCCGCGACCCTTGTGAGGATAAGCGGTATGGATAATGAATGAATGAATGTTTTATTTTCTACTATAAAGCAACAAAACACTAATTTAGTTCTTTTTATCGGCGTATTTGCAGCCAACAACACTTATGATTTGTTTTTTTATGGTTTTTATGCAGAGCTACATTTATAAATATTATCATTTAGTTATTTTAATAATGTAATTACATGATTATATGTTATATGTTACCATCATCTCAAACAATATACTTATGGTAATATTTTTTTTTCCAAGAAATTGTGTTTTCAGGAGTGGCCACAGAGTCTGAGATGGAGATGGACATGCAGTGGTGACAGCCATGGACGATGAGTACATGCCCTCAGATGGACTGTCCAACTCGGGTGCCGATAGGCCACCACCGGAAGAGAGCTGCGAGAAAAATCTAATCACAACATACAATGAAAGTACTAGACAAAATCATGAGTTGTCAATTGCACAGATGTATAACACAGTATTTGTAGTATTTGTAATTTTAAAAAATGAAATTGTATTTATTTACATCGGTTTTAATTGTGGCCTTTGTAATCAATCGGCGAAAACATCCTATACCTACTTTTGCACCCCCTTGTATATTTACAGTAGACTATTACAATAATTTCAAGAGAAAGAAATGTCACGGTTATGCTGAACAGGTAAGTTGATGATATTGCTGGAGCTGATTTGCTCAGAGAATGTAGACGCTACAAAAAGAAAATGAAAATAATTGGTTATTTGGTTGGTTAGTGTTATATGATCACAAGTATGCATTGGAAATGACTTTTTTGAGGTATGTTCATTTCTTTTTCACCAATATAATCATTGGAATCTTATTATTTGTACTTGTTCTCCTTCTTAAAAAGGTTTTTAGGGTAAAACTTTTTCATGTCCCACGCACTTTAAAGACATTTCAACAAGAGGTTTTTTGTATTTTTATGCCAATATTTTCCTTTTACTGAAAATCAATATTGGCACCAAATATCGGTTATTGGCCTCCTTGACTACCAATGATCGGTATCACCCCTGAAAAAAGAAGAATATTTGTCTCTCTCTACTCTAGATGGCAATGTTGGTTTAAATGAAGGAGTTTAAATGGCTAGTCAATGTACTGTCAGAACAATGTTGAACAGAGAGTGCCAGCTAGAGGAATCAAAAATATAACTGGTTAATGAAGCAAATTTGAAGCTTCATTTTCCCATCACTACAACAAACTATGACTGCTTACCTTAGCTTACTTTATTTTGAAGTCACATTAAATAGACCTGTATCAAATGAGAAATGCATCCAAACTGCTACTATATAAAACCATCAATTGTAAACAGATTACGTTATTTTAGCTAGTAGCATAGCTTCTCCGTCCTTACGCTTGATAATTACTCCTCGTTATCCCTTTGTGAGGACAATACTTGTAAGAAGTTAGAAGCGAACCCTTAACATTTTTAACCGGCAGTAGTCGAAGCTCATTGCTAAACTTGCTATCGCTAGCTCGCTGCTACGTCATCTCGCCCTCACCTACGCACTACCGTGTTGCAGGTGAAAAAAGGAGCCCAATGAACCTTTTTGGGATGGCCACGACCGTTGAACTAAAGGAAAAACAAAAAAATATGTGATTCTCAGTTTTCTTATTCCTTGTGAAATTAAGCTCAAATTGAAAACGGCTTTGTTTGGGTAGGTTGAAGGCATACCGAGCATGCCTTTACGGCCTTTTATTTTTAAATTGTTATTAATTATTACAGGTTTGTTGTTAGTTTATTCTTAGGCTGTAGCATTCGTTATTTGCATTCACTAATCTCGCTGTTTATTAATTTTCATTTCATTCATTTTCACTCTGTTTTTAACCGTATGTCTATAATGTAGTTACTATATATACCGTAATTCACTTCCTCATATTATTGTTCAGTCTGACACCTGTTGGGAGCTGTGTGGCACCATGAAAGCATTTGTCCATCAAATCAAGCTTTTCTAATCTCGCTGTTTATTAATTTTCATTTCATTCATTTTCACTCTGTTTTTAACCGTATGTCTATAATGTAGTTACTATATATACCGTAATTCACTTCCTCATATTATTGTTCAGTCTGACACCTGTTGGGAGCTGTGTGGCACCATGAAAGCATTTGTCCATCAAATCAAGCTTTTCTGACAGTCCACTAATCAGCAGTTTGCTGCAGATGACAAATGACAATAGGCACAATAGTAGAAAAATCTCACGATACTCAATTCTATCGTCATCACGATACATAATCATCGTATCACCCAGTTCTACATACATTCATCCATTTTCTATAGCACTTCTATAGCTATAGCACTATAGCACCTCATTAGGGGCACATGTGAGCTGGAGCCTTTCTAGGTTATTTGGGGCGAGAGGCAGTGTACACCCTAAACTGATAGACAGCCAATTTTGGGGCACAAACTTTATAGAAAAACAACTAGTCATATTCATACCTATGGACAATTTTAAACTGAGAGGGTTTATTGTTGCAATGAGGGAGGAAGATGGAGTACTGGTACCAGCAGAAAACCCAAGCAAGCACGGGATAATATGCAAACTCGACATCAGATTTGAACCCAAAATGTCTCGAATGTGATTGCATAAGAGTAAGTTACATCGATGCTCTTCTATGGAGTGCGACTGATCAGTAGATCATTTTGCCTCATTACTTCTTCATTCTTGAGGTCATAAATGCAGAATGACACCATCTGATACAAGGTCCTTAATGCTGCTGCACATCTTTAATTCAGTTTTGTATGGATGGTGGCAAATTTAAGGAACAAGCTGAATAGATGACACCATAGAAATGTAAGTTAATGTATATTGCCATAATATGATGTGACTTTAAGACTTAATAGGCCTTCACGTTCACAAGATCACATGCAAGTTTAAAATCGAAGTGCGATACTGCATGGACATTTTAATTTCTTTCAAGCATCACTTTTAACACATTAAGCATTACAGAGAATAATGGGTATTAAATTAGTATCGTCTCAATTCACTGGTATTGTTATATATTGATGCTCTCAAGAGTATCATTGGGTGTTGTCTTCGTAAATTCGGAAATGCATTCCGAGCACGCGTTGATACACTCCAACCATTTACAAAACCACAGAGTTGTTGGAATGTGCCATTCAGTGATTCAGAGTGCCACATTCTGGGGTTGCCTGGAGCGCGTTGTGGCTGCTATGACTGGGGACACGGCCCATTAGAACGTCAGGCATATGGAAGCTATAAAAGAAAGTCATGATCTGACAAGGTATTTTAAATGGATTTGACAAAAAAAAAAAAAAAAAAAAAAAAAAACATGACTAAATTCAAAGAAAGGAAGCTCACTCTGCCTTCAACCGTCTATCTGAACAGCTTATCCTAACAAGGGTCGCGGGGGTGATGGAGCCTATCCCAGTGGTCTTCGGGCAGTAGGCAGGGTATGTAAACTGGTTGCCAGCCAATCGCAGCTCACTCTGTCTTTCATAAAAAAAAAAAAATAAGTAATGTAATATGTTTCCACTAATGTGTTATGAACAAAACACATTTAAATGAGGAAATTATCAGGTTATTTTATTTTTTTCGAGGGGTTTAAAAAAAAAAAATCACATAAAGTAGTGGTATCAGTATTGTTATTGAAAAAAATTACCAGAAAAGTAATCGGTGTCAAATCAAAATTGTCTGGTATTGCATTGCACATAATAAGCATTAATTGCATTACAAACTGTATTGGAATTTTCTCTTTTTTAAATTTCAAATTTCCTCATGAATTACAAAGGAAAATCCATTAAAAAAATATAGTAATGAATTATGTCAAACTAAGGTAATTTTAAATACATTTCTGGATAAGACCACCTAGAAAGCAAAATATGGGTGAATCAATGTTGAAATATGGTTCGGCGTCTTGTATCTATGTTGAAACCTAAAGTAGAAATGATACAGAAAGCGCAAGGTTGATAAAATGTTGGGTCAACGTTTGCTTTTCAACCATAAATCACACAACATAAATGTTGACTCAACCATCATCTATGGGAATTGAAATACTGTAAATTGTATAGTGCTTTTCTACCTTGGGTACTCAAAGTGCTTTACACTGTACCTCATCTACCAACTGATGACGCAGCATCAGGGGGTTCAGTATCTTGCTCAAGGATACTTTGACATGGTCACCATGGCCGGGGATCGAGCCCACAACCTCCGGGTTGGGAAATGACCACTCTACCGCTGAGCCATTCCACCCCACTGCAACAAAAGCATTGGCTTAGTCCACTACAAAATGTTAGCTTTTCTCTTCTCCCAAATATATGAAAAACCTATGACAGAAAACATGTTTAATATTCAAAAATGAATAAGAGATCAAAATACTGTGCGGAAATGCCTAAGAAATGAAAGCGTTTCATGAATCAATTCCAACACCAGTGTTCTCAGGGCAACAAAAAAAAATCAGTCAGAAAAAAGTGGTTAAAAAAATATCTATATATGTATAATGGAGAGCGAGAGCGAGTGAGAGTGTGAGAGGGATACAGTAAACACACTTTTTGCGGTTGAAAAAGGCCTGTCCCCCTCAGAATATGCCTCCTTCCCACCTACCTCCGCGGAAATAGAAAAATAGATAAGGGCAAACGTAGATAACAGAGATTCAACATTAATTAAACATTGACCTTTCAATTTTTTTAATTCAACCAAAATACAATGTAGATTCAACAGCATCTTTGAATCACAAACTTCAATGCTGACAAAATATTGTTGAACCAACATTGATTAAACATCAGTCTTCAACTAAAACCAAAAACCAACCTTATTAACCCTAATTTAACATTGATTTAACATCTTTTGCTATCTGAGCAAGGAGGGACAAGCAGTAACAATGACAACTCCTGGCCTGGCATGCATAATGAACACGAAAAATGTGTTGTCTAACATACCCTAATTTCCAGATGAGAAAACATTAGAAAATCTGTAAAAAAATAGGTGACTTCTCACTCTCAATGTTATCCCTCCATTTGTATTTTAACAAGTAGACACTATGCCAAGGAGCACTGAATGTATTCTCGCAGATTGTGGTTCTGTTGACTGTTCATGTTTGAACTTGGCACTTGCATGCATCTGTGGGCTCCATCTTACAGGCTTGCTGAAAATCAATGTACTATACTTCAAATATTCACATATTTGTTTTCATATTATACAGAGTACTATATTTAGTTGACAACTTGGTGCGACGTGCATGGGAAATGTTGGTATTGTTAAAAACTGGCACAAATATTGCCACGACACTCTTTTGTCACACTCCTACCTAACTATCATTCAAACTATGGGCCCTATTTTGGTAAACTGACGCACGTACACTCGGTGTAAGAACAGGCGTAACTTCCTTTTCGCAAGGGGCCGTGTTGCGTCTGTTTGGTCGTGCTGTTGGATGAAGCAGCCTCACCCCGGCGCACCTGATAATTTGGTGACAGAAGTAGGCTTGTCAAAAATATCTATAGTTCGGTACTTACTCGATACTAAACATTTTGAACGGATACAATACTAGCTTGCTGTGGCATCGATATTACCAATACCAAACCACTGACTACGATACCAACAGCGCTTTGCCAACGTGTGCTCCTAATGGTCTGCTGCTCCCGCACACACTGCCGAAGCCTGCCCCGTGTGCCCCTCCCTCCCTGCTCTGCCGAGTGCAGACTGCTCGTCGAATCCCTAGTTAGCCGCGCGGAAAAGCTACGAAGGCAGCCGCGGGCTCCTGCCGCTGAAGCTGCGTCGCAATAGCACAGAAGGTTGCCCCCACTCGAGCTGCTGTGGTCCTCTCGGTCAACCCTCGCACGTTCATGTGAATTGTCCACAAACAACTCCTATTTTTTTTTTGTTAAGAATCGTGATTGTGAATCGTTAGGAACCAGAATCGAATCAAAACATCGGAACCGGAATCGTCCAAATTCAAACGATGCCCAACCCTAACTGCTACTGTTCTGGATATCCAATAGCTGCAAGTATTTTAAATTATTTTCTTTACATTTTTTTATTATTACAATTGTTATTATTATCTATGACTTGTTGGCTTGCCTTAATAGAAAAACATGTGGGTCTAGATACTCAGACAACTTACAGATTTTGTTGTCAATTTATGTACTGTAAGTGGTGGGTGTTACTCTTTTTCACTACCTCAAACAACTTGAAAATGATGTGCCATTGGTGTTGCACAGTATGGTTATTTCTTTGCACTTGTTCAGACAATTTACAGATTAATAATTGTTTTTTTGTGTGTGTTTTGTTCTTTGCACAACTTCTTTTGTTTTGCACTACCCCATTGACTGTATAGAGGGTTGTCAAAATTAAATACTGAAGTTATACTATTTCTTTGCACTACCTCTTAAAAAAACTATTGTATTACTGATCATTTAAATTTGTGGCGATAAAAAAAGTTTAACAGTAAAAAAACTAAAAAAAACCTGTGCTTTAATTTGTTCCGTGTGATATCGAAATGGTATCAAGTATCGATACTGAACTGGGTATTGGTATCGAAGTTGAAATTCTAGTATCGTGTCAAGCCTAGACAGAAGTAGAAACTGCGCTCGGCGTATAAAAAAACGGGGGCATTGTCATTTGCCTGCGGCGGTAATGGTCTAGACCAGCTTGTTGTGAATTTGGTAGACGCCCTGCGCCTCACTGCAAGTTTCTGCCTTGCCCCGCAGCGCATCTCACAATTTGGTAACAAAAAGCAGATTTAATTTTAGAATCGCCAAGAAGGTGGTCTATTTTCCAAAATACTAGAAACAGCTCTCAGTGTAATGCAGTTCAGTTTTACACATCTACAAATTACAACCACGTTTGCATTTTCTCAATTTAGTGGGTTGGGAGAGCTACAGGACATTACATTACTGTTACATGTATAATAGTTCATACCTGTCAACCCCGGGCTGTGTTGAATCTTACAAAAGTTGTAATTTGCCCGTACATGTTTGGATTTAATCTTACACAGTATCTATACATAATTTTATACAGTGTTTATCGCTCAACGGGAGTGGTGAGGGTAGGGGGTTGGTGGGTCATTGCTCGTGAAAGTCGGCCGAAGTTTGCAGTCGGAATCGCTAATGGACGCTCCGGATTAGCCGAAATGGGCAAGATGAGAACGGTCTAACAAAAGACTTTTTTTTGGTGTTTTTTTTCCCGTTCAAAAATTGTTATACGACGTACACAATTTAAAATAATCAAAAAACAGGGAAAACGTTGACAGGTATGATAGTTATCTGTTATTTGATTCAACATATTGAGTCATAACTGGTCTTGTTAAATTTTATTTAAAAAAATATTGGAATTACATAAAGTATGTGTCAACATTTTCTGGGTTTGGTTCAGTAAATTTGAAATATGCAACTGATGGCATGACCAGACCTATCAAATAATAAATGAAATATATCTACACAGACCAGAAACATCAGCTGTAATAATACAGCAACCCCACCGAAAATGTGGATATTATGAAATTGTAATTTACAGCATTTGGTACGAGTGCTTTTTATACTGTGAATGTGCTACAGCAAAAAGGATGTGGTTTTCATCGCACAATAATGTTGCAGCTGACAAAAATAGCTCCGTATACTGTAAATCCAAATACAGCAAGTGTATGTAAACCCAGCAGCTGAGTTAGTAGCTTTTACTTCATTTTATATTGTTTGCATTTCTACTTTGTTCAAACTTGAGAATTTTTAAAAAGTGCAAACTCAGAGCACATTACTACAGTGTATGACAATCTCTGTTCTAAGCACCCGTACATCTAAGATGCCTCTACAAGAGAGAGTAGCTCTCGGAGAACAATAATTTTATTTATTTTTTTTAAAGGACGGACTAACCAAGGACGGAAGTGGTTTTTCGTAAGTCCCTGTAATCGTCCCTAAACGGGTCAAGTACTGACTGACGTGCTGTGTTGTGTTATTTTTAAAACGAAAGACCACTGTTCTCTTTTGCGATATCACGGAGCTGCCTTTAACTGCTTGCACAACACTGTAGAGTCCTTTCTTTTCATTTGTGTTCCCTGCATTAACATTGTATTCACAGGTATAGTCTGCACTCTAGTGGTTCAACACATGTAATAACATGGATTATGCCACAGGAAGCCCATTTCCGTGACAAGGAAAAAGGTGGATAGCAATTTTGTTTTGTTAACTGTTAACATTAAGTACATACCCTTTACCAGTGCATGCGAAGTATGTCCTTGTCTCTAAAGCATAAAAATCTCTCCAAGACGTCATTCATGCTCATGCAAGCGCCGCCGTACACTTAAAGCTATGACCTGTAAGTGGAAGTATTTTGATTTCCTCCTAAAAACTGAAAACGTATTGCATTATAACGCAAACCTTTTGCAATAAAATGCAATAGTATTGCATGATAATGCAATCTTAAATATTCTTGTGATGTCCCCTGGCAGGCAGTCTGGTGACCGACCCCACATGAATATCAAGTGTTTTAGTGACAGTTGAAAGTAACAAGCGGAAATGACGTCTATTTGAGTCAAGACACCGTGTGTTGCCGTCACAGTGGCATTCAAATGCCGGAGCAACTCTGTCCACTCATTCATGTACAGTAAATGGGTTATTCTGAATATTTCAGAAATCAGAATTATTTAAGCCCAATATTGACTACATATAAATGTAGTCACTATGGTGCTGGGGACAAAAGAGAAGAGGAACGGGAGTCGTTAAGTCGAAAAGCCGTAGGTCACGTACGTCGTGATTTGAGGACTTCCTGTAATGACCAAAAATGTTCAAAGAATTCTGTCTAGTCCAAGAGCACTCACATATTTTTAACACAATTCTTTGGTGGTTAATGGGAGATCTGGATCATCTGTAGTCCCTTCTCAACGAATTTCACCAGGGATGGATGGGGGAAAGTCTGATGCTGCTCCACTGTAAATTTCAAACCTGGAAGCAACTTTACTGATGTGATCTACCACCAGTAGATGACATCAACGCAGATTTTGTGAAACCACTGGGAAAGATTTCTGCATTTTGGTGCAACCTAAAAGCAAAATGCATACTACACCCTGACGTGGTCGCCCATCAGTGACTGCAACACAACACCAGTTGAATCAAGTATGACCAAGGACGTTTAACAGAATGACCCGATATTCCCATTCTCCACACTGTCATTAAGACTGTCATTGTGATCAATGTTCCCTCTAATTTACCATGTGTCTGAGCATCCACACAAATTTCATGAGCATTCCTCGGATTTATGACACATTTTATTTTGTGAATTGGCCCTAATTGGCTTGTCCAGAAATCAATGTAAGCAAATTGGAGCAAATGGGTTTGTGATAATCAGAATTGTTCACAAATGTTGGCTTCAATATTTACTATATTATAATATGAAAACTATGATCAAGTGGAGAGGGACATGAGTGACGCTCTTGATCACTACATACAAGTATAAAAGTATATATATATATATATATATATATATATATATATATATATATATATATATATATATATATATATATATATATATATTCTTATTAGGGATGCTCCGATCAATAGGGCACCGATCATGATCGGACGATTTTCGTGAAAAATTACGTGATCGGAATATTCGATCAAAGCCTTTTATTGCCGATCAAAACATCCGATCACCCGCAGCTCATGCTTCACAGCCTACAGTTGTGAGAGACCAGCCTGTGTGCAGCGTTGCGTCCCCGCACCAACCTCCGCTCTCCCCATTCCCCCCTCCCTCCACTCTCCCCATTCCCCACCCGCATGGTCAAAACCTTTAACACGACCAACTTAATCCGGCACTTGAAGTATAAACATTTGGAGGCGGATGGTGAGTTTACGAGTCACAGCACTGAATAAAGTCAAGGCAGACGCAGCAGCAGCAACAGTAAAACGGTGGCTTACTCAGACCACGCTGACCAACTCGAACCCATATCAGCACGACAGCCAAAAGGCAATGCAAATAACCAGCTAAATAATGGAATTTATCGGACTTGATGACCAGCCGTTCTCGTGGTCGAAGACACCGGATTCCGCCATCTGCTCGCCCACTTGGAGCCTCGCTACGTGCTACCTGGGCGCAAATATTTCACAGACGTAGCTCTGCCAGAGCTCCACAAGAGAGTGTACTTTCACATCAAAAGTCTCCTATAAGAAGGCCTATCATGTTTAAGTTTTACAAGTGATATATGGAGCTCGGATGTTAGTCCTCTGTCGATGTTGAGTCTAACAGCTCACTGGATTGATTCAGACTTCCACCTTCACAAAGCTGTTCTGAATGCAAGAGAGTTTACCGGCTCGCATACTGCCGTTGCTTTAGCGTCAGCTTTTATGACAGTGTTCAAAACATGGCATATTCCAAAAGACAAAATGCACGTGATATTGAGAGATAATGCCCGGAACATTGTGAAAGCTATGACTGATAATGGGCTACCAAGTTTGGGGTGTATGGCACACACCTCGCAGCTGGTTATTCATGATGCAGTGCTGCCACAGCGCACTATAAGTGACATTATTCCCACAGGGAGAGGCATTGTGGGTCACTTCCACCATTCCCCCTTAGCATACGCAAAACTTCAGAGCATACAGAAACAGCTCGGCCAGCCCACTAAAAGACTGCAACAAGATGTTAGCACGAGGTGGAATAGCACATATTATATGCTCCACTGTCTCCTTGAGCAAAAACGGGTATTGGGCGTTTATGCCGCTGAGTTTTATCTACCTGCTACATTCACATCATTACAGTGGGGATTGATTGAAAACACAACAGCCCTCCTGGAACCTTTTGAAGAACTGACAAAGGAAATATGCTAATCAACTGCATCTGCCTCTGATGTAATACCTTCTGTGATGGTTTTAAAGCATCTCCTTACCAAAGACACTGCAGCAGATCACGGTGTTAAAACAACCAAGGCCACTTTGCTGGAAGCTGTCACCAAAAGATTTGCTGACATTGAAAATGAGTCTCTCTAACCATCATCATCGCAACCATCATCGATTTAAGGTGAGAAAATGATCAGCAATCTAACAATTTGCGAGGGGGGGTAATTTATATATATATCACTGGCATTGGCCTGACATTTTTTGTATCAAATATTATTATTATTCTTTTTTACAAATATACAATTGGTCAGTTTCCACCTTTATTTTTTTACAGATCGACCAATATTAAATATTGAAAATGGCCTGCTCTAAAAGCACAAACACGTTTTAAACTCTTTATTTTATTGGTCTCCTTAAAAGTAATGATTTAATGGTACAAGGATTCCACCTGAGGCCAGTGATTTATAGATAGTTAAATATCTAATTCTCAATTGCAACAATCACTTTCATGTCAAATTAATCTGATTTCTTCATTCAAGGCACAAAGACAGATTTTTTACTGAAGCACTCAAGACCCAAATGCAGACTACTCTTTGGTTTGATGACAAAATCCCCTCAACCTGAGGCGGAGAACACAGGCCAGCCAGCAGAGAAAGTGTCACATCCTGGATCTTTGTCTTCAATTTTTGGTGAGATTCTAAATGAAGAAAACTAGCAGCGGTCTCATGCAGACAGTGCACCCCCACCGGAGATGATCGTATACCTCGGATGAGTGCATCACTACTGGAATATTGGAAAACAAATAAAGAACGCTTTCCGGACCTTGCCAGAGTAGCAAGAGCCTACCTGTTAGAGGTAAGCTCGGGCCTAAAAAAATCCAGCCCGACCCGACCCAGGCCCGCGGGTATTAAAGCCCTACCCAGCCCGAGCCCAACAAATTAACTTGATTTGCAGGCCCGAGCCCGAAGTAAAATTGAAATTTCATATTTTATTTGTGAGGACCCGGGAGGAGGAGGGGTGATTTATGATAACAAATTAAAGCCAGTTTTTTTTCTTTTGTAACGAAATCTAAGTTAAACAAGACTGTATAAACATTTACATCTTTTATATTTCTGTCTGCAGAGGTTACATTAACCGACAATTTTCCATCATTGAAGGATTTTTTTAAGAGTTGAGCCCACGCAGGCACAGGGAGAACATGCAAACTCCACACAGGGAGGCCGGGACCGGGATCGAACCCACGACCTCTGAACTGTGAGGCGGACGTGCTAACCACAAACCGAATTTTCTGGATAAAACAATGTTAAAAACGTTCAAATCGTCACGTTCGATTTTGTTATTTGTGATGTATCTAAGCCACCGTAGTTTCCTCTGCATTTCCGCTTCCTCCTACGAGCGCGCACTCCAAAAACAACTACAACAATAGCATCCATTGCTACCTACCGGCGATTCTGCTACCTTTGCTCAGGCAAGTGAGAGTTTGGGTAATAAATCGGGCAGAAATAGATCTGTAGTGTAGTGTGTGCCCGGCATGTACAATACAACTCGTGAGCAATGAACTCAACGTCTGAAAGGCGTCCCTTTTTTCTCCTCTACAACAGACCTTTGGTGCAGCCAGACTATGCATCTGTATTTTATTGGGGGGCCGTTTTGCACTGATCATTGATTTATGTTTAAAGGGACGGTGGGGCCGGGATGGCCATGTTTTCATGAACAAGTTCATTTTATATATTTTTATTTTCCATTTTATCCATTCATTTTGGAGAAATTAGGAAATAAATGACTCCATGAATAACTCCTCTTAATAATGAGCACAATGGCCGCGCCCCCTACCGTTCTATTCTTGTTCGGCCGGAGTCTCGCGAGGAACCGATTCCAAACCATCCCATCCATCCATCCATTATCTGTACCGCTTCTCCTCACAAGGGTCGCGGGGCGTGCTGGAGCCTATCCCAGCTGTCTTTGGGCAGTAGGCGGGGGACACCCTGAACTGGTTGCCAGCCAATCGCAGGGCACACAGAGACAAACATCCGCACTCACAATCACACCTAGGGCCAATTTAGAGTATCCAATCAACTTACTGTGCATGTTTTTGGAATGTGGGAGGAAGTGCCCGGGGAAAACCCACGCAGGCACGGGGAGAACATGCAAACTCCACACAGGGAGGCCGGAGCCGGGATCAAACCCACGACCTCTGAACTGTGAGGCGGACGCGCTAACCAGTCGACCACCGTGCCGCCCGATTCCAAACCCTCCATTGGAAATCATTATACTTGTATTGCTTATAACGTCCAAAAAAGGTGATCAATTAGCACCAAAATTTATGTGGACATCTCCACTAATGCCCACTTCAACATATCAAAAGGATTAACCTCTCCGTGGCTGATTTATATGAGAATGAGGAAATGTGGAAGTCAGCAGAGCTACGTAGATATAGGCTGTGACGAGCACACACTGCTTCTTTGCTTTTAAAAAAAAATAGTAATAAACTGCCTCTTTGCTGACCACGGTTAGGACGGGCAAGGCATTAAACACCTGCCAGAACATTTACAGAGGCTGAAGTGGGAATGTGTAGATGTGCACATTTATTAGGATGAGGAATGGTCCCAGTTTTTCGACTTACAACGCGCTGTCCAATTTGGAAGGAAACAGCCGAAATGGCACGTTCCAATGCGGTCACACTCGGCTGTGCAGTCAGCCTCAATGGAACTTTTCGTTCGCTGTTCGATGAGCGCTTTTGTCACTCTCACGCCGCTTGACTAAGGCAGAAGGTGACGGCTGCAAGCAAAAAGCAGGGACACCGCGCGCGACTGATTGCGAGGCAACATTAAGACACAGGCTCATCCTCACCTCCACACACTGGGCGGACAGTAAGGAGCTAATGTTGTTGTGCTAACGCCTTTTGTTTTAACGACCTGAAGCTAGTTATTGCTACTTGCCGTCCCATTATCCTACCTTTAGCCGGGTAGGGAAGAAGGGGACGTAAAGCTCCAATCGGCCTGCTGCTGCTGAGAGCCGACGTCTCTCTCCCTCCTGAGACATGAGTTTAGCGTCGCTAAATGTCCGAAATATAACCAGTTGGGGTTTGTGTGTGCATTCATGCTCTTGTCCGCTTCAGCTTGTGAAAGTGGAGGAGCAATCGCCACAGTATTTTTGATTTGGTGATCATGATGAGATCACGTTTTATGTCAACAAATCCAAACTATTGTGCCGAACACTTTTACACTTTCACAGGTTGAAGTGGACAAGAGTAGTAATGTACATCTGCATTTTGGTGGCGATCGGTCACCGTTTTAGACAACAGAATTGACAAAGCGAGCAATATTACCACGCACCGAAAACATAACATAAGCCACGCCCCTTTTTGGGGCGTGGAAATTTTGTCGTAAATCTAATCACAAAAAAAGACCTTAAATCACTACAGAGTCTTTTGAGGTGGGCATTTTAGTACTAATGTCATTTTTACATGCAAACCTATTATATAAGTGCCAATGTTAAGATCACCCAAGTGTCCCTTTAAGTAAGACCAGGGAAAAAGGTGAAAGGCTAGTCACAAGCTGGTTGCCAAAATGACTTGCTGACAGACTGTTTGGTTTACAGACTCATGTTGATGATTTAGTTTCAGATGGTATATGCACTTTCTTCTTTCATTATTGGAGTAATTAAGAACAGATCTGAAATCTTTAGTGTAAGTAAAATGCTGTTAATCCCAATGGATTGTTCTGTGCGTATTAACTTAAATTGACTGGCATTTTGAGTTCAAAGAAAGAAAAACTAAGTTTAAATAAAGACATTCAAAATACTTAATTTTTCATTTTTTTTTTAATTTTACAATGAAATCGTAATCGTAAAATCGGGTTTGAGAGAAAATAATCGGGATTTTCTTATTAGGCAACGAACAGCCCTAATAGCCATCCATCCATTATCGATACCGCTTATCCTCACAAGGGTCGCGGGGCGTGCTGGAGCCTATCCCAGCTGTCTTTGGGCAGTAGGCGGGGGACACCCTGAACTGGTTGCCAGCCAATCGCAGGGCACACAGAGACAAACATCCACACTCACAATCACACCTAGGGGCAATTTAGAGTATCCAATCAACTTACCATGCATGTTTTTGGAATGTGGGAGGAAACCGGAGTACCCGGAGAAAACCCACGCAGGCACGGGGAGAACATGCAAACTCCACACAGGGAGGCCGGAGCCGGGATCGAACCCACGACCGCTGAACTGTGAGGCGGACGTGCTAACCAGTCGACCACCGTGCCGCCCCGTGTATATATATATATATATATATATATATATATATATATATATATATATATATGATTCCTCAGTCCTCACGTGCTTCGTTGATGCGTCTCGGGCGTCTGATCGTGTGAATCACACCAAGTTATTCATAAAAATGAAGCATAGAGGTGTGCCAGTATATATTGTGCGGGTCCTGGCCTTTTGGTATTCTCATCAGACCATGCATGTGAAATGGGGTGGGAGTATCTCAGCCTGTTTTCGGGTTAGTAATGGTGTCCGACGGGGGAATTCTGTCTCCAATTTTATTCAATTTATACATGGATGATCTGTCTGCTCAACTGAGAGCCTGCAACACTGGCTGCATGGTCGGAGATACAGTGGTGAACCACCTTATGTACGCAGATGACCTGGTGGTTCTCAGCCCTAGTAGTGCAGGTCTACAGCAACTCCTTGATATAGGTTCTGTGTATGATGTGCATCCTGACATAATATTCAATGCTAGCAAAAGTGCTGTTTTAATATGTAGAACAAAGGAGGACGAACGCCTTAACTTTCCCAGGTTCATGCTGTCTGGAAATAGTCTTGAGGTCTGTAATAGAATAAAATACCTTGGTCATTGTGTTACTGATCGAATGTCTGATGATGATGATATCTACAGACAGTGTCGAAAATTATATGCTCAAGATAACACTATTGCCCGTAATTGTTCCAGCCATTGTTCTATTACAGTGAAAGTGTCTTTGTTCAAGACATATTGCACACCACTGTACACTGCTCACCTATGGTCATCTTATAAGAGGAATAGTATTCAAAGGCTGCAAGTTGCATACAATGATGCCATGAGAATAATTCTTCAAAAACCCAGAGGGGGCAGTGCTAGTCAGATGTTTGTCACTGTTGGAGTGAGGACCTTTAAAGCACTTTTAAGACATTTAATGTTTAAATTCATGCAAAGGCTGGATGCATCTGTTAACAGCATTATAGTGGCTCTCTCAAGCCCCAGTGTGAACAGTTCGCGATACACATCCAGACTAAAGGTCCACTGGCTGAAATGTCTGTGTGCATTTACTGTGGGTTAAATCATGTTTATTCTCTATTTTTTTTTAAAGTTTTTTTTTGTCTTTTATGTAAACCTCTGTGTGTTGTTTTATTGGACCTGAGTCTGATAATAAAGTTTGAATTGAATTGAATTGAATTGAATATATATATATATATATATATATATATATATATATATATATATATATATATATATATATATATATATATATATATATGTACACACAGACAGACACACACACACACACACACTGTATTTTCCGGGCTATAAGCCGCACGTTATATAAACCACACCTATGTTGAAAACTTTTATATTTACTGCATTTACAGAACGTTTATGAACTGTAAATGTGTAAACCTAAAGCAATAACCTAGTGCATAGCGCCATCGCCTGTTGAACTCCTCCGCCTGCAGTCACATCCAATGAATGGGAAATTTATTGTATTGAATTGTACTGTCATTCCGATTAGAGCTCCCCGAGCGGTGGAAGAAAAATCCACAGAATAGCCGCACAGGACTATATTCCGCTTGGCTCAAAACCTAGGAAAATAATTGCGCCTTATAGTACGGAAAATATGGTATATATACGTATATATATATATATATATATATATGTATATATGGCTGAATGCAGCCTCGCCGTCGGTTTTGGTCCTCACCCTAGGAATAATTAAAAGGCCGGCGCCAGAGCACCTCAGGATCCGCGAGGGAGGCGTTACATCTGCTTCAAAAAATTGACAATGACGATGAATTGCTCGACTGACACATGCACGGCTGAGTCCCCTTACCCCGTGATAGTCATGACGTACATTGTTGGTATAGTGTAACCCTTAAAACTTGTTCTTCCTTATCTTCGGAGGCCGTGGTATGGCAGGTTACAATACAGGTTTGACTTTATGTATTTCTTCTGGTGTCTTCCTTGCTAAAAACAACCTACACGGCAGGACAGTGTTTTGTTGCGTCTTTATTCAGACATGAACAGCCTTGCTCTAATTCACCTCTCTCTGTTATTTCTTCTTCGCTCAAGAAATACGCCGTACCAAACCAAATCAAAAAGGAATAAATACTTAAGCACAATATAAATGAATAAATATATACTCATAAAACAATATTGCAGCATTTAAAAAAAAAATAAATACAAAATAATTTATGTGATACCCAAATTAATATAAAAAAATGAAAATAGCAATTGGCAACTAAATCAATCATGTATTACAGTAGTACATACTACACAGTCGAAATCAATAAAATAATGAGCTTTTGTGTTGCTTGTTGGCATAACTCCCCCATGGATAAAAAAGTCGACTTCTGGGTTGCCACGTTGCTCCTGTATTTTATAACAGCACGACACGCACCTACGTGTGCTGTCCCGAGTCGTGGTCAGCAGCACCCAATGCACGAGAGCCGCATGGGACAATCTCAGCGGTCCACCAACTGTGGGTTTCTCATTCATTTATAGGACAGAATTTTCATTAAAATATACCCACAACAGAATTGTAATAAACAAAATACCTTTGTTAGACACTCGAGCAGCGAGTAAGTCTTTTTAGTCGATGTGTCAGAGTGCAATAAGTGACATCCGTAAAAATGACTGCTCTCGCATATCTTGGTAGTCCAATTTTAAGCACAGTCCAGAAAACCAAGCCGCGCTTGAGCAACAAGTCGCCCTCAGGAAGCAATAAATATATGTCAGAACAACACCAATGTAAATAACTGTATGAGTGTGTGTGCGCGTGCGTGAACGGTTGGGGGTGTGTTTGTGTGTGTCTGCGTGTATGGGTATGTGTGTTTGAAAGGGCTGGGGGGCTGTTTATGTGAGTTGAATCCAATGCTTGTTTTTTGCAATTGAAGGCGAAGTCAACCAAAACATTTTTTACAAGAATATGTTCTATGCTGCCCCCATAGTTGAAACAAGGCATCCATCCATCCATCCATTATCTGCTGCTTATCCGAGGTCGGAGGCAGCAGCTTCAATTGAAGGGGAAGTCAACCGAAACATCTTTTTCAAGAATATGTTGTATGCAGCCCCCATAGTTGAAACAAGGCATCCATCCATTATCTGCTGCTTATCCGAGGTCGGGTCACGGAGGCAGCAGCTTCAGCAGGGAAGCCCAGACTTCCCTCTCCCCAACCACGTCTTCGAGCTCTTCCGGAGGGATCCCAAGGCGTTCCCAGACAAGCTGGGAGACATAGTCTCTCCAGCGTGTCATGGGTCGACCTTGGG